>NC_133353.1:28119089-28419089 GCF_030506205.2 Paramisgurnus dabryanus
TAAAATACACTTAAAATCTTACATAAGGGACAACATTACAATTTGACATATGTAATAAAATTAGCAAACAGAAATTACAGAGATATAATACCAATTCACCAATTAATTATCTCTAGCTTGCCTCTCTTCATGCTTATATATGTGCATATTTGTAATAATAACAGTCAACTCTTACCTTCCCCACCTCTGCATTTCCCAGACTGATCACCTTTACCCGTAAAGACTTCTTATTTTCTCGCCTCTTCTGTACATTCGTGTCCATATTGCACTTGCTCCCAAACGTTTAAAGGGATTTGGAAAATATACCTATCTACAATATCACGAATGACTTCGCTATGGTAATATCAGTCTGTCAACAGACTGAGCAGCAGCTCGCTATAAGGCTAACAGACAGCCAGAGATAGCATGTTAAAAATACAAATATCTAACGTTACTAACAACATTTTTCTATAAAGCGTAGACACATTCCCTACATGCTTTTATCGCCGATTAAAACAACTATTTGAAACAGAAAAACAGGTTAACGTGAAATGCTAACGTGCTAGCTGCCCTAGCAACCAGTATTTGGTCAGCTGTGTCGCTGCTCTGGTCCAAGATTGGAAACAACTGATTCAACATAGTCCAGTACGCTACGAAAATAAATACATGGAACATAAAAATAGTTTTTAAAGTATCGTATGCCAAATATGTCACCGACAATTCTAATAAATAAGCTTAATGTGTAAAATTAAAATAAAGCAGATATTGAAAATTGATGAGGGTTTCTATGGTGACAGCAACATTATGGGTGTGTCTGACTTCATGTGGCACTGCTAATAACATGACATCAAATTGCCGCGAGAACGATTAGAAAGCACTGTTTAAGAATCGCTCTCGCGGTACTTTGATGTACGGTCTGCGCAACTTCGCATCAACCTAAAAGCAATAAGTGGACTGATTCGTCAATTAAACAAGCCAAAGTCAATTTGTAATCTACGATATTTCGATAAAATTGTTAATTAATTACATCACCTTACAAATAAGACGATTGTTATCCGTCTAAATAGGTGTCTTGACGAGTGATTGACAAGGCATGCCGAGAGAGGGTGTAAAACAGACCAATAGAATGATAGGGAGTGGGTTGTTCAGGTTATTATGCCTAATAAAGACCACAGTGTGGATGAAACTTCACAAGTTTGTTACTGATAGTCCAGGACTCATGCTGCTACAAGAGACAAAATGTGCTTGGAACAACCCTGAAGGGTTTAATCTTTTCTGATTAGATATTCTGGCAAAAATACCCAGGGGATGCCGTTGCCAAGGTTCCTTCATTTTTCAGGTTTCTCACATTTTCCAAGTTCAAGAAGATTGCTTCTGGACTGTGGCTCTCTGCTGGATCACCAGGTTGGGGGTGGTAAGTATTTCTGTAAGCTAAATTAGCTATCACCCCCATACTGTATGACTAACTTTGCCACATACAGCAATTATGTTATAAAAATGTGTTTCATACAGTAGATTTCCAGATTCCTAATAGTTAACCAGATCATCACTTTGATAAATAGTTTAAGGTGTTGACTAGATAGATAGATAGATAGATAGATAGATAGATAGATAGATAGATAGATAGATAGATAGATAGATAATAAAGATTAAAAACATTAATATTTAATGTAAATAGAGCATTACAGTACCCTTTAAACAAATCAAGTCTTATTTTTATTGTAAATTAATAATACCAAAGGTAAATAGTGCAAAAACTGTTGTATATGTTTTCCCATCTTTGTGTTCCCATGAAAAATTCCCTGTTTTGTGTCTACAACTGAAACTCAGACAGATTATCACTGAGCCATTGCACATGCCAGGGATCAGACACCAGGGTTCTCCCAGCAGGCCAGAATTCAACAAAAAACCCTTCATAGTAATTTTTAGATAGTGTGATCTGTTTTCTAAAACAAAAAAAATTGACATTCACTCAAAAAATGTTTTTATACTTTCTAAACTATTTTATTTTGTACTTTGTATGTCTAATATTGTATATACAGTGTGTGTGTATTATATATATATATATATATATATATATATATATATATATATATATATATATATATTGATTTATTGATTTATTGATTGATATTTAATTGTTGATGGTGGAATTAGGTATAAGAAAAACTAGTTAACAATCAGATACTACCACTTCCAGAGAGTGGCCAGTGGGAGGTGGTCTCCTGGTTGATTGAAGCATGGCTGCACCAATCAAACCTTTCCCCCTCTTATCCAGTGTCTTCACACTCTCCATCTCTCTAACGCCCTCCTCATCTCCCTCCCCACTCCCTTTCTCATTGTTGAATGGTCAGGAGGTGTGTGCATGTGTTCATCTTTGCCGAGGAGGGACTGCAGGCGTGCACGAGTGTGTATTTGTGTGCATGCGTGTCTGCACCTGTCTGTTAAAGCAGCATTGTTCCTGATGTGAGAAAGCTGTGCCGAGCTGTTTGGAAAATCCAAGGTCATTGGAGCCTAGTCACATGCTCTCTATGTGAGCGTGCATGTGTGATTGAGTGTCTGCGAGAGTGTCTCCCTCTCTCTGTTTCTCTGTCTCTCTCTCCCTGTCTCTCTGGCTATGTGAAGAGAAAAAGGCTTCAGGCAAAGAATAGACAATTTCATCAGGTTTTCCATCAATGTACGGTAAGGACATTCTGTGTTTATTGTGTCTGTTTGTATTAGGTGCATATGTATTAATTTCCTGCCTGTATTAGGTCATGCAAAATTCATGAGCATCATGAGAGATTATGACATTGACAGCACAGTGATGCTGAAGCAACAGATTGCATGCAGTATTTTAGCTCTGCTGTTTTTATTTCAGCCGTATTGTATAGTGTGCAACTGTGCATCCTTGATTTTGACTCATCCTCACTTCTTGTGTATTTGCATCAAATACTAAAATACAAACAATGATCCACAGAGATACTGCTATGAAAATACAGTAATAATAATAAGTGTGTTGTGTATTTATATAAGCATGCATTTTTTGTAGTTCTGCTTTTTGGATATGCCCGCCATATGCAAGCTACCAGCACACATTGATGTTTTGGTGAGCTGCACGCGGTCAGTCTGTGACTTTTTAGATTACTTTCATTTTAAACAATGATACGCAAAAGTATGAGACCAGACATTAAAACACTCTTTTGCATTTTTACAATTCTAAATTATATTAGCAACACCTTGAGTATCTTCATCATCAACATTGAGCTTATTTGAATTGAGAAATGAACAAGAATTTGTTTATACTGTAATTGGTATGCCCTGCTTTTTACTTTGATAACAGCAGAGCTTGAGCTGACAATATGTGTAATAATCTGTGTAATTCCAGCCTGATTTCATGAGAATTCATACATATTTTACGATTTGGCTAATTCGTATGAATTCATACGAAGTGAATCGTGAAAAAAACGTATGATTCTCATTAAAAAAACAACAACAACAAAGCAAAAAACCAAACCCTGCACCTAACCCAAACGTCACAGGGGTCAAGGCAATTCGTACAAAAATTGAAAAATGTGGAATTATAATGAATTATCCAACTCGTAAAATATGTAAAAATTCTCGTGAGATAGCATTGGTAATTCCAGCAATGAGGAATATCTTGCCTCTTGCACAAGGAATGGTTTATGGTCATTTTCAACTATTTGTGCAGATTGTTATCATTTTTAAGCATCTTATGTCATATATTCTTCAGTATGCTTATCTGCATTTTTTAAAACCTAAAACATTTAGTTTATGTTTTACTAAGAATGCTTAGCAATCCTGAAACACTATAGCCTACATCAAAATGTCATTAAGACATAACATTATTATGATGCACAGTTCTGCAATTTCAGATGATTTGTATTTTTAGATTAACTAGATGCTTTTGAGAGTAAACCTGCCAGTGGTGAAGTTATAAAAAAGCATGCATTCTTTGGTGTAGCATAAACTTCCCTTTTCTACATCTGCCATTGTATACTACTCATACTCTCATGCATTTATGCTTCATCACTGTGAAACTGCTGAAAGTGAGTGGCTTTGATATTGTGGCCTGTTTTGGGCAATCTGAAGGGATATGGAATCTGTGATGGTTGACGTTCTAAATTTAGATGCCATTTTAAGAAGCTCTAATAATTCAGGGGAACTGTATTTAGAGTGACTGCGTCATAACAAGTGAGTGAGACGATGTCTGGGGTCTGCGTTTTGTGCACTGGAAAGATAGATTTCCATGCAACTACCACAGATAGAGTTTGATTCATCCACATGTGTGCTGGGTTGTATTATATGTATTTGCTTTAACAGCACCGAACAAAGCCATATTAAAATTGAATTCATTTTAGGATATCCTGCGGCTGTGAGGATATCATATTAGCCGTAGTAGTACATCTAAGCCTAGTTCTAGTTCTTTATTAAGTTGATCCTCAATGTCACAGTGCCAGCTACTGTATGATGTGTTGTTTGAAGCCTAGGCTATACTGTATGTACTGTAGGGTGTTTTTGGCGACAAAGGATTCCTCTACCTGTGTATAAGGTTGTATAATCAAAATTGATTTATTGACTGAAGTTTATACTTCATTATTCAGTTTGTGCTTTCTAAGCCCAAATTTTACATTTTTTTGTTATCGCTTTAACATAAAACACAGCATTTGCCAGTAACTTAAATGGTATAGCACGACTTACAGCCTGAGTAAAAGTAATAATGTTAAAAGCAGAAGTTTTGGCCCTAGAGGCCAGTCAGTGTCAGTAGAACCTACTAGGTGAATAATAGAGGTGGGTATACTGCCATAAAATGTATTATAAGGGGTGTAACGAAAAGGAACAGTGAAGGTAAAATTTACCACCCTGTCAGAGATAAAATGCCCAAGCTATTGCATTTTATACTTACATTTCCTGGTAAGATGAGGTCGTTCCTGTAATGCTTGAAAGGAACTCAAATTTATCAATTCAATGCTTTCTTCTTTACACAGATGAATGATTATGTTGGATTGATAGTCAAGGATTGATGTTGGTTGGCTGATATGTTTTTTTTTTTGTCCGATACCGATATTGAGAAACCAATGTGCACTGTAAAAAAATTCCGTAGAAATTTCAATGTTATTGCAGCTGGGTTGCCGGTAATTTACCGTAGATTTACATTTATGTTATTTACTGGCAAGAGTTTGTTCAAAGTTAAATAAATTTCAAATATTAACAAGTCTTTATCTTTACAGAATAAAACTATACAATAACCGCCTCAAGCAAAGCATTCTGGGAACCAGAAATCATCATCAACCTTTTTCAGTTTTTTGGTCCAGATTTGGTTTTCCAGAATGTTTTGCTTGATGCTGTTTTTTAGTTTTATTCTGTAAAGATAAAGACTTGTAAATGTTTAATTTTCATTTAACTTTGAACAAAATGTTGCCAGTAAAAAACATAAATGTAAATCTACGGTAAATTACCGGCAACCCAGCTGCAATTTCTACGGAATTTTTTACAGTGTGGGCAACTGGTAAATTTGAAATATCTGCCCATATATCAGGTACAGCAATATATCTGTCTATCACTAACTGCTAGTCAAGGACAAATGATTTGTTGTTTTTCTTGTAAACCCCTTTATTAAAAAGGAATCGGCCAGTAAATGAAATAATAAAAATACCTTATTTTGCCCAATGAACTGCATTCAGTGATTTATCATAAAATATTTGTATACAATTTTCATATTGATATTTTCACATTTTTTTTATTTTGCATTGGGAACAGTGAGCTTACAGTAAAAAGCTATTTAATAAAAAATTATTTTTCAGCCAGTAAAAATGGTTTTTTGGCCTGTAAAAAATAAATAAAAAAGGGACACTCCACTTTTTAAAAAAATATGCTCATTTTTCAGCTCCCCTAGAGTTTTGGAATCCATTTTTACCGTTTTGGAACCCATTCAGCTGATCTCCGGGTCTGGTGCTACCACTTTTAGCATAGCTTAGCATAAACCATTGAATCCGATTAGACCATTAGCATCGCGTTAAAAAATAACCAAAGAGTTTCGATATTTTTCCTATTAAAACTTGACACTTCTGTAGTTACATTGTTTACTAGGACTGAAAGAAAATTTGACAGAAAGGTGTGATTTTCCAGGCAGATATGGCTAGGAACTATTCTCTCATTCTGGCATAATAATCAAGGACTTTGCTGTTGTAACATGGCTGCCGCAGGCGTAGTGATATTACACAGCGCCTTAAAATAGTCCAGAGATCAACTGAATGGATTCCAAAATGGTGAAAATCAAATGTTTAACTAGGGGAGCTGGAAAATGAGCATATTTTCAAAAAAAGTGGAGGGTCCCTATAAAGGATGCACAGTGAGGTCACAGGTTCGTGAAATTTGCAACAATCCACATTGTTTGTTTGTTTATCTGTCAGTTTAATAGTGATTACACATTGAGGTCATTAGTAATCGTTTTTCTCATTAGTAATCGTGTAATACGCTCTGGAAGTGAGAAATTTAGAGAGAGAGAGACAGAGAGAGAGAGAAAGAGAGAGAGAATTCACTGCAGTCTTTGCAGTGTGGGTGGAAATATAAGCGTCGACTGTCAGGGGATTTTTTCACGCAAACCTCTTGCTTCTGTTGCTTTAGGCGTAAGAGAGTGTCACGTTGATGTGTCAAAACAATGGCAGGTGGGCCGATGTGTGACTCACAGTTCAGCTTCCATCCATCCAATCACGGCGTAATTGCCCATCACGATCATAGTATACGCCAGCTTGACTGTAGGTAGTTTGACAGCAGGGCTTGACTTAATATAGTAAACTCACGATTACCGGCTTGATATTTACATAGTTTCATAGTAGGGTGAATTCGGGTATTGGAAATTTTTTTGAATCAACTTGAATTAAAATATGAGATTTTAAACAAGAATTCTAAATAAATTGTCTGGTTTGAACGTCTGAAACATATATTTTTATGAACTCAAATAGAATTTTATATTGTTTATTTTATTCTTATACTGTATACTATGCATTATATTTCGTAGAATGAGCCAATGTCAGTTTTGTGTGGATTTGAATGTTGTTGTCCAAAAACTCCAACTGCTCTGGTTTGTTTATTCTCCATCATGACGAAGCTCTTTCACTATGGTTATAACACTCCTGTCCATCCCAGGAGTCCTGCCAAGGTGTTGCGTCTGACTCATGTGCCCAGAAGGGAGGTTGACTGTGCTTGTGTGGCACTTTCCAAACTCCTAAAGTAATGAAGTAATTTTGATTTGTTGTAACAAAAGGTTTGGCTTAACTTTCAAAATAAACATTTGTATTAAATTTGTTTATTATCATTGTTCCAACCTTGTTATCCTAATTTAGGATGTACATTTTTAAATATTCAAAAACCCTCACTCTAAAAGAAGATTTGTTTTTAAATGAGTTATTTTTGGGGCCATTTTAGCCTTTAGCCTTTATTTAATAAACAGTATCTTTATGGAGAAGATAGGAAAGTAGGGGTGGAGAAAGGGTTATGGGATAGGCAAAGGACCTCGAGCCGGGATTCGAACTCGGGTCACCGGAAGTGCGTCTGCACCATATGTCGGAGCACCGTCCACACCATCGGCTCCGACAAGATTTATTTACTTTAAAAAGTAAGTGTTTGTGCTGACTTAATTTTATGTTGATTTTAATTCAACTTAAAAATATTAGTTGACTCAACATATTTTTTAGTTAACTGATAGTTTTTAAGTTGAATTAACTCAAAATTTGAAGGTAGCACCTACACTTACTTTTTTAAGTTAAAGCAACAAATCTTTTTTTTACACAGACAATTTTCTCATTTCATATTAAACTGTAGTGACTTGATGGTTAACCATTTAGCCCTGCTATACAATTAACTGAATAATCAGTCCCTCATGGGCTTGATGTATAGGCTAAATTTGCAGCCATGCTACATAGTAATTATAAATGTTTCTTCTTCGAAAACGACAAAATCACATAAACCAGCTGTAGTCACGAAATATTTGATTTATTTATTTGTGTTCATGAACATGATTTTCCTCTTTTTTTGTGTCATTGGGTCTCATTCACTAAACATGCGTACACACAAATTTGTGCGTATGGACGTTTTAACTTACAAATCACAATTCAACAAAAACTTTCATACAAAAAATTTATTTTAAATGTATGCAAAAACTTAAGAACAACTTAGACCACACATATGCAATAATCATGAACAAGGAAAGTATCTAAAATATATCTAAAATATATGTAAAATATATATAACACAGATATATATTATAGGGTTCTTTTTCCTTGTTCATGATTATCGTGCATGTGTGTTTACTTATTAATTATATATTTCAACAGATTTAATCAAAATTTTGACATTGTAGTATGACTGTAATTGTTGAAATACAGATACTGTAAATTGTGTTTAAACTCTGTTTCAAATTATATGTTAGCTATAAGTTTATCTTACATATCTATAATTATAACAATATAAAGGATTGAGCCTGGACCCACTATTTGTATCTATTTATAAATATGACAATTGTGCGAGATGATGATTTTTTGATCACTTGAATCAAAATAACACATAGTGTATTAAGCTTATTGTTTTTTTCCATTAAAGTAAAATTATTAATTGTGTTTAACCATTTGTGTTTCACGTTAAAGCCTTCATAACCTCTTTTTGTGGTTTCAAATACCAGTTCAAAAACAAATTCAAATCAATTTACCAGCATACCAAGCTACAAACATTTCCTAAAGACAGATTAATGCCTTTTCCTTAAATCGACTGGCCTCACTTACTAGATTACGGCATGCAAGTCTAATTCACTTAATGTGTTGATGCAATAAATAAAGCTCACATTAAGTATAATTACGCAGGCCCTTGATCAATATTCCCTATAACCTAGAGATGAGAAAAAATAATGCTCACCAGAAAAAGAATTGTTATCCTTTAAACAGATTACTGGTGTATTGTGGTTTTGTGTTCAGTTGTTATTATGTTCAGTTTACATGACTGCAGCTCTGATTTGCTCTTTCCTGTGTGGTTCAGGTGTTTGCGGGTGCTGTGGGGCCCTGAGACCCCGCTATAAGAGGCTGGTGGATAACATCTTTCCAGAAGACCCTGAGGTAAGGGAGAGAGAGAGTCAGGTTATATAAAAACTGCTGAGCTGAGATTTCTTGTGGTTATCAGGGATCAATGGAATGAGGTAGACTTTCATTGTAGACATTTATTAGTTTTAAGGTCACTATACTGAGAGCAGATCCACCGCACCGCCCGATTGCACACGGCCTTCACACAGACACATGTTTTTTATTTGACCGGGACAATTTATAATATAGAACAGCAATTGAATCTGTCTTATCTGTTTTTTGTTGAATGCTGGGATGGATTTTGGATTTATATTACATTCAGAACAAGAACAAAGGGAAAATTGTAATATGGAAAGTTCTTTTTGAGAGCTTATGGCTCATATCTGTCTGGATGTGTTTCTGTTTTTTCCTGGCTTTCTCTTTAAAGGATGGTTTGGTGAAGGCAAATATGGAGAAACTCACTTTTTATGCCTTGTCTGCTCCTGAGAAACTAGATCGCATCGGCGCCTACCTGTCCGAGAGACTATCCAGAGATGTGGCTCGCCACAGATATGGGTAAAACAGAAAGATATCAATTTTCCAAGAAGGCTCAACATAAAAATACCTGATAGTTCATATGGATTGATTATGACCTGTACAACTTGGGATGCATAACGATTTATCATGATTAATCTATAGCAGAATAAAAAATATGTGTATGTACTGTGTATAATAATTATGTATATAAATATGCACACATACATGTATATTTTTAAGAAAAAATATATATACATGCATGTTTGTGTATTTATTTATACAAAGTTATTATGGACCGTTCACACCAAAAACCTTTATTCTGCTATAGATTCATCGCAATTAATCGTTATGCATCCCTAAAATAATAGTGTCACGAAAGGTTATTTACAGGGCAATGCCATAAGATCCAAGGTTAATAACTATTGTTTATATGTATAGTGTCAATCAAAATTTCATGCTGATTCGTAACATTTTTACAGTGTGGTAATTTTGTATGAATTTGTACGATCTCGTTTGCACACTTTGAAAGATGAAAGTTGGATCTAATTTAAAAAATTACTTCAGTTGGTTACACTTAAAGGTGCCATGTCAAAATAATTTTTTTAAGATGTAAAATAAATCTTTGGTTTCCCCAGAGTACATATGTGAAATTTTAGGTCAAAATATCAGATAATTTACTACAGCATGTCAAAATTGCCACATTTAGGTGTGAGCAAAAATGTCCCGTTTTGGGTGTGTCCTTTAAAATGCAAATGAGTTGATGAAATGCAAACACTGATCACAATGATGGTGGTTTGTTAAAATTGAAACTAAATTGTGCTGTCAATTATTTTCTCTCTCTTTGCACTAAATGGCAGTGCCATGGTTGGATAGTGCAGATTAAGGGGCGATATTATTATAAAAAGATCCCTTTATATTATCATAAGGGGAGCCAAATTTTAATGACCTAATTTTTCACATGCTTGCAGAGAATGGTTTACCAAAACTAAGTTACTGGGATGGTTTTTTTTTCACATTTTCTAGATTGATAGAAGCTCCGGGGACCCAATTATAGCACTTAAACATGGAAAAAGTCAGTTTTTCATGCTATGGCTCGTTTTGTCAACTTACATTTTCTCACTTTGCTAAGTGAAAATTTTATGGTGAAAAAAAATTAAATTAGTAAAACCTAAAAAATGTAAGCTTTTTCAAATTAAAATTTTCACTTAAAGTACATTTTTCTTAGTGTTACCAATTGAAGTAATTTTTAAGTTAATCCAACTTTCACTCTTTACAGTGTATGCTATAATAGGATCTGCTTTCAACCCAGTAATGTTTGGTTCATTATTGCGTTTATCTTATAATGCGTATATTTAATTTTGTAGGAATTAGAAACCTTGTAAAATAGTTACTGTTTGAATTCCAGACTGATGGTTTCTTTAGTAAAGTCTGGCCTTTATTATGTTTCTGTGTGTCTCACAGGTATGTTTGTATTGCTATGGAGGCTTTGGATCAGCTTTTGATGGCCTGTCACTGTCAGAGTATAAATCTTTTTGTGGAGAGCTTTCTCACTATGGTGCGCAAGCTACTGGAGGCCGACAAACCCAGCTTACAGATCCTCGGCACTAACTCAGTGAGTTAAATATATACCCTTTCAATTTTTGACCATATTGGTATAATCATAATCAAGTAGGCCCTATGTTAAAATGATAAATCTTAATACCCTGACTGGAATGAATAGAGAGGATTTGTAGTTTACTGGAGGTAGATGTATATATTAATCCTCTAAATGTCAAACCATTCCTCTCACCTGAATGTTCACCCCCCCTACGTGTGTGTTTATATACATCACAAGCATTCAAAACAAAGATCCATCATTTATTTTTATTATTTACAATAATTAATTTATTATTATGTACTGTAACGTGAAAACTCATCTCCACCTTACACAAGTGCTTATGGGAATGTTCAGCTGTCATATCTTCCAAAGTTCACCAGCGCTCACATCTGATGGTTCAGAAATATAAGAGCTTAAAGATTAAAGTGAGATTAGTTTTCACGATCTAGGCCAGATGGGGCAGGGCTTAAAGCACATTTCATATGAAGCTGGAACATTTGATCTTATTTATTTGCATAGAATTTATTTATTTGCATAGAATTTATTTATTTGCAGAATTTTTATCTTGCACATTAAGAGTATTCTAGGATTTTGAGGTATATTGCTTTTGTAAAGTGCAGTTCAGATATCCTTATCAGGAAGATATTAATCTGTAGTACAGTAATGTATGTCTTATCCAACATACTTTACAACACCCTTCTCATTCTAAACATCCAGTGTACAGGATTTTTATTTTTTTATATTTATTTCTTGATGGCAACATTTCTGCTGTCAAACTCACATCGAAATTATTATAAAAAAATGTCAGCCTCCTATCATTCCAATCTAACGCCCAAAATCAAAAATTATTCTTTGTTTTTAATCTAAACAGTGCTTTTCTTATTTTGAGTGTTACTGTAATGGGTAATTATTTCATTATACAGATTAATGTGAAAATGAGATTCTAGACTTTTGGTAATTTAATGTAATTCATTTTAATTACACGGTCAGAAAAAAGTGGTCAAAATATGTACCCCAGCTGTAAATGGGGCAGTACCCTTTAAAAAAGTAGCTTTGCACTTAAAGGGCCCTATCTTGCACCCAGCACAATTGACTTTGTCAGTGACGCATGTATCATTCGTATTTTGCACCGGCGCACAGCGGGTTTTTCACTCCACAGACGCACGTCGGCAAACTAGGGAATGAAACCATCCCTGATGCTGTTTTGAAGTTTCAAAAAACAATTGCGCTACTGACCAAAAAAAACTAGTCTAAAGTCAATGGCGCGTTGCGCGTTGTTCATTATGCTATTTTAAGGGCGCATGCTTGACCATAATGTATAGCGTGCACAACGCGCACACACTTTGCTTATCTAATCTACACAGATGCAACAGTTATTTTTGCAAATCATAAATTGTTACAATAAAAAATATTAACACATGAGATAAGGGGAATCATAGTGGTGAGCATTGTGGTGATAGTTTTTATTTATTGTGTGGCTGCGTTAAAAAAATCTCATGCAAATAACGATTAAAATATTTTCATAAGAAACCTTAATGTATATGAACTTGATTTGTAAGTGTACTTTGGGGTTGGACCTTGCTTGCGTTTCTTGGGTCCGATTTCAAAGCCCCCAAACCCTTTCAGCGGTGAGGGTGGACGCAGCGATGTCCTCTGCTGGCGTCAGGTCCTGAGGCAGATCCACCTCCCGTTAAACGGCGTGCCCGATTTATGCTGGCAAGCTTGGGATTCCCCCGTCTCCTGACATCATTGTAGCGCTTGGCGCAACGATGGGGATGCCAGCTGATGAGACAATTGTGGCTATTTCCTCTCACGCCTGTTTAACCTACGCTGATTTGGGCGGGTTTCTCCTATCCCCATACAAAACAACTTCTCTGTCTTTGACTGCTCTTACAAGAACGTCGGTCTCCTCGGCTGTGAACCGCTCCTGGCGTGCGCCTGGTAAATCCGTCATAATAATAGCAATCCGCCATGGAACTTGCGCCCTTGCGTTTAAAGGAATGTTGGATAGCGTTCTGATTGGTTTATTTGACGTTACGCCCAAACCACACTTATGAATAATGAACCTACTTCAGACCAACCCCTTATTGATTTGCGCCTGGCGCAAGAGTTATTTCTCCCGCCGGGAAAATAGCAACAGCGCCCAAGATCCGCCCACAAAGTCACTTGCGCATTGCGCTTCGCACTTGCGTTTCAGATCGTTAAAATAGGGCCCAAAGAGTTTATATAAGTATCTCAAATGTACATACTGTGTACATACCAAGTGTATGCATATCTATACCTAATGGTACCATATTAGGACCTTTTTACTGCCCCAGTGACAGCAGCGGTACCTGTACATATTTAGACCTTTTTTTCTAACAGTACAATTAATTTAGCTATTTATAATGCAGAAATGATTACATCAACTTTTTTTACTGTTTTCCATTTTTTCCCCCTAAGTTTGTGAAGTTTGCCAACATAGAGGAGGACACTCCATCATACCATCGAAGCTATGATTTCTTTGTCTCACGCTTTAGTGAAATGTGCCACTCCAGTTACGAAGATCCAGACATCCGCACAAAGTAAGTTACATTAGGACTTTAACTACTTTTCAGGCATTGTGTTTTATATATTATAAATAATGTAGTGAAAATTAATAAAAATACCTTTTCATCTTGCATGTAAGGATTCGCATGGCAGGTATAAAAGGCTTGCAGGGAGTGGTGAGGAAGACGGTTAATGATGAACTACAGGCAAATATTTGGGATCCCCAGCACATGGACAAAATCGTGCCATCTCTTCTGTTCAACTTACAACAGGAAGAAGGCATAGAAAGGTCTTGCACACACACATAGACGCACACACATTTGCCTACACGTTTCACACATTAGGAGAAACGGGCCTGATTTCGCTTAATGGATTGAGTGAATTTTCCTCCTGAGAGATGCTAAGAAACAAAACCTTGCTAAAAGCTATTAGTCAATGTGTGTAATTAAATGAATAATCGAACTGCTGTTATAATATTAATATTAATGAGTACAACTAAGGTTTCAGACCTGTTTGTTTTGCTGTTGTATTGTTGGCTATATACCCCTGAGCCTTGAGCGCAAAAGCAGACCATGACATCCGAATTTAACTGTGTGATAAAATTAGGCCTGTAAAACCTGTTCACATCAGCTTTGCCTCTAGGTAAATCAATGTGCACAATAACAGTGCTGCAAACGACACTTGGCCTATTGACTAGTCTCGGCTTTAATGTGTCTTTTTTGGTTTTGATCCCTGTCAACAGATCTCCTTCCCCAGAGACAGAAAAAGAGAAGGAACGTCCGGTGGAGCTGACCGAGAGGTGCTTTCGAGAGCTGCTGGGACGAGCAGTGTACAGCAATATAAAGAATGCTGTGAAACCCGTGCTTATGTAAGTGTTGATGCGCTACCCCAGTCAAACACAAGAGGACACTACAGAAACATTTATTTACAATTATAGGATTTATTGGTAAGACTTTACAATAAGGTTCATTAGTTAACATAAGTTAACTACATTAGTTAACATCAACTAATAATGAACTGCATATACAGCATCTTTGTTAATGTTAATTTCAACAATTACTAATACTTTATTAAAATCTTGTTAACGTTAACATGAACAAACAATTAAAAGCTTTATTTCTATTAACTTACATCAACAAATATTAATAAATACTTTAACCAAATGTATTGCTCATGGCTTGTTCATGTCAGTTAATACATTAACTAATGTTAACTAATGAACCTTATTGTAAAGTGTTACCGATTTATTTATAATTATAAAAATATAATTATATTATATTTTGGTGTTGTAAACTGATATTTTTAATAAAAGATATGACTAGGAAGTAAAGATAATTATGACATTTATGGTTATGAAATCTAAAGTCTTTATTAATTGACTAAAATATTTGGATATTTATTTGAGAATTTTTTTTGATTATAACAGTTGCTTGAAATAATAATAATGATAATAATAATACAATTAATATTATTATAATACAATAAATAATAATAATAATAATAATAATAATAATAATAATAATACATTTTATTTATAATGTGCTTTTCACCCAATTTTGAAAAAAAATTAAAAAAATTGGGTAAAAAGCAAATTATAAATAACATTTATTATTATTATTATTATTATTATTATTATTATTTCAAGCAGACTGTTATAATTAAAACAAAATTCTCAAATAAATACCCAAACATTTTACTAAATTAATAGAGACTTTAGATTTCATCATAACCATAAATGTCATAATTATCTTAACTTCAGAGTGATATCTTTTATTTATAACAGTTTACAACACCGAAATATAATATAATTATATTTTTATGATTATAAATAAATCCTATCAATTTAAATAAATGTTTCTGTATATTGTTATTATTATTATTATTATTATTAGATTGTAGAAAAAGTATTTTGATTGTAGAAAAAAATGTGTAAAAAGCACATTATAAATAACCTGTTATTATTATTATTGTTGTTGTTGTTGTTGTTGTTATTATTATTATTATTATTATTATTAATATTATTAATATTATTATTATTATTATTACTATTACTATTATTATTGTTGTTGTTGTTGTTGTTGTTGTTGTTGTTGTTGTTATCATTATTGTCAATGTAAATATATATTAGACTGAACATAGGCAAATCATGCTAGTTTAAAGCATGTGTTTTAATGCTCTGTATTTTATGACTTTTGTGTGCCGTGTTCTGCCCTAGTTCTGTTTGCTGAAGCTAATCATTAATTTTCTTACATGTATGTTTCCAGGCACCTTGATAATCATTCACTATGGGAGGGCAAAAGTTTTGCAGTGCGCTGTTTCAAAATCATTATGTACTCCATTCAGGTAGTCACTTATACCTGAGGTTTTAATAAAATTTCACATACAGTACAACACAAATCATGCATGTGATGTGTGTTGTGGAATACATGTTGTTAAACAGTTACTACTTGCTGGAATGTTTTATATTTTACATATTTAATACCTAAATGAACATCAGTTTCTTGATGATTTGCATCCGTACTGCAGAATGAATCTAATGTACTGCTTCCTTTCTTTCAGTCTCAGCATTCACATTTGGTGATTCAGCAGCTGTTGGGCCACTTGGATGCCAACAGTAAAACCTCAGCCAGAGTGCGTGCTGGGATAGTGGAGGTGATTGCAGAGGCGGCCGTTATAGAGGCCAGTGGATCCATAGGTAACAGATTTTCTTTAAACCACTAGAGGGAACACTATAACTATTCAATCAAGTGGTGCTCTCTCATTTAAAAGTCTAGAAATATCATATATGTACCATGTTGTTCATGTTTGTCAAATAATCTGCCGTAAATTTACATAACCCATATACTCATTTTAAAAGAATCCTTTATATTTTTGGCAGATCAATGTGTTACAGTGCATTTAAGGTATAGGTGCTGGTCATATAATTAGAATATCATCAAAAAGTGAAACTTGTATATTTTATTTATTCATTAAACACAGACTGATATATTTCAAATGTTTATTTATTTTACTTTTGATGATAATAATTGACAACTAAGGAAAATTCCTAATTCAGTATCTCAGAAAATTTGAATATTGTGAAAAGGTTCAATATTGAAGACACCTGGTGCCACACTGTAATCAGCTAAATAACTCAAAACACCTGCAAATGCCTTCAAATGGTCTCTCAGTCTAGTTCTGTTGGCTACACAATCACTAAAGTGACAGTTGTCCAAAAGATGACCATTGACCCCTTGCACAAGGAGGGCAAGACACAAAATGTCATTGCAAAAGAGGCTGGCTGTTCACAGAGCTCTGTGTCCAAGGACATTAATAAAGAGGCGAAGGGAAGGAAAAGATGTGGTAGAAAAAAGTGTACAAGCAATAGGGATAAAAGCATCCTGGAGAGGATTGTGAAACAAAACCCATTCAAAAATGTGGGGGAGATTCACAAAGAGTGGACTGCAGCTGGAGTCAGTGCTTCAAGAACCACTACGAACAGACGTATGCAAGACATGGGTTTCTCTGATGAAAGTAGTTGAATGGAATGGAATTTGTGAAATAAATCTACTTTTTGATGATATTCTAATTATATGACCAGCACCTGTATATGTTTTATCAGTATGTGCATTCAGTGGAAGTCAAACCCCCTCAATTTTGGCATTGCTATTGTAGCTACCGGATACACATGCATGGTTCCTTAATTAATTTTTTTGGCCACATGCCTCAACACTCCACAGGGCCTACAGTACTGGAGGTGTTTAATACTCTACTGAAGCAGCTCAGACTCAGTGTCGATTATGAGCTCACTGGGTCCTATGACTCTTTTGGAAACATGGGGTCTAAGGTCATTAAAGTACACGAGGAAAGGCAACTGCAAGAAGCCGTCATTAAAACTATTGGTAAGTGAAAGTATATGTTGTCACTTAATATAAATTTGTATTTGTATGGAATACTTGTTTCTTATTGGTCAGTTGTGACATCTGTCTGCCAATATGACTGTCAATCTATCTATTTCAAAATAAACCCTGAGAGGTTCACAGGACCCTGACATTAAGCAGAGGTCGTAAATGGATTTTTCAATCAACTGACTGTACATTATTATTCCTTGCACATAATTCTCCATCCAAAGGCTCATTTGCCAACACGCTGCCCACCTACCAGCGTTCAGAAGTCATGCTGTTCATCATCGGTAAAATTCCTGTGCCAGGGATGTATCCTGCTTTGGGGTCACCTAATACAGGGTGAGACAGGATCAGCACCTTGACATCAGTGTTTATTTCTCTTGCATTTTGTTAACTCACGATTCAATGCAGATTATGCTGATTAGGGTGACAAGAAAATGCAGTTTTGGATGTAATACAGGTCCATGTGTGTTTTTGTTTGTTTGTAGGATTGAAGGAAGTAGAATGATACAGATTATGCTGCTAAAATCTCTGCTGCAGGTAAGTTGGTCTCTTGTCAGTCGTGCTGCGAGCCAATTACTTCCCTGCTGATTCGTAATGTCAACAGTTGCTGATGCAGTTGAAAACGTATCTTGTGCGGCATTGAACGTCAGGACCACTCTTTGTCCTTTAGGTAACAGCGGGATTCCAGTCTACAAACATTTTGACAGCTCTGCCCACATCATTCTTGGATCCGCTTCTGTCCTTTACTTTGATGGAGGACGCAGAGATCCGCCTGCTCGTTCTTGAAATTCTCATCAGCATCATCGATCGCCATGACAACCGGCACAAATTCTCCCCTGTCAGGTTTGAGTTTATTGAAATTCTCATCACTCCCAGATCTCAATGGTTAAGCTATTTTCCTAAAAATATATGTAAACATTGTTTCCCAGGTATATATTTTGATCTTACATGATTTAAAACATTTTATTAATTTAGTAGGTTTATTCTCCTCCAAACATTAATTCATTTTTTTTTTCAAATTCCACTGAAACTTGGCGAACCCTGGTGAAGTGCATTCGGCACAGAAATACTTTTTTGACACTTTGCCTAAATTTAGCATGAGAAAACCAACTCTTAAACAGTGTTAATAAGTCACAATGCATGAAATAGCTTTTAATGTTACCCAACAAAACATTTTACAGTAAGTTTTTCCTCTGTGTATTTTCTACAGAATTATATCCGATATCTCAGTACTGATGCTGAAAGTAGACAAGTGCTCCAGACAGGATAACCTGTTCATGAAGAAACACAGCCAGAGGCTTTACCGCCACATTTATCTGGCCTGCAAAGAGGAGGGCAGCAACCAGCGACACTTTGAGTCTCTGTATACACTGCTGGGCTTGATCTGTGTAGAGCTGGCCAATGAGGAGGTGGTGGTGGATCTGATTCGACTGGCTTTGGCCTTACAAGTATTTCTTGCGTCTTTTTACATGATGAGATTAGAGATGTGCATGTCTGTGGGGTTTATATATTTTATTGCTCCTCATACAGAATTTTAAGTATGGTATTTTGGTAGTTTCTGCCATTCAGATTTTTGCTTTCATGGAGTGCCCACGATGCTTTTGAGAACATACAAAGTCATTTACAAGTTTCCCAACTAAATTATGCAAATAATTTAATAGCAGTGGCGGCCGATGACTTCACTTCAGAGTGGTGCAAATTCAAAATATGTTTGGAGTATCATATGTGTTCGGTGCGTCATTTAAACCTATGTGCATCATGCGTCATGTCAAAATGCATGCCTGTTGCCTGCTGCATATGTGTAGAAAGGGTTTATGATAAAAGAGAAGCTCACGTTCACAAAATACTCGCAAAACACTAAATTAACTCTTATTACACATGAGATTTAGCGAGTATCTGGCAAATGTGAGCCTCACTTTTATCATAAACACCTTTGAAGCGTCTGCAGCAGGCACATATTTTGACATGATGTGTGATGCACGTAGGTTCACATGAAATGCCGAACAACTGTTTTGACATGACAAGCCACACACAATCACACTTGATTCATGACGGGCTAAATACATGTAAATACATTTGATGAGTTCCCTTTCAGTCGGTCACTACGACGTCACGTCGTGACCGACGAATTGGGAACCGCTTCGCGGGTGACCTATCTGCTTCGAGAAACCTTTAAAACGCCAATGAACTTGGCATGCAGATAATTGCATCTGCCGGCGCCGCCCCGCCGCACAGGTATTTAATGAGCGGCAGGTGCAGTTATCAAATCAGCTTTTTAGCTTCGAAAGCTGGCAGACAAACACTGCTCACGAGAAGCTGCTCTTACCTCTCTGGATAGATCTCTGCGTGCTTAGTTGATTGGGCGAAGGCACCACAGCGAGGTTCGCGGAGTGTTCCACCTTTTTCACTCTCTTTTATTTGAGTGTGTGCGTTCTCCTCCCTGTGTGCTTCATCAACTACACAGCTAAAAGAGTGATTTCCCCTAAAAGAGCTGCAGTTGAACTTGTGTCTTTTTAAAGACAGCCGTTCACTGCTCACGGGCGTTAAAGCGTCTTTTTAAAGATGTCTTTTCGTCCGTGTTCGACTTCTGGATGCGGCAAATACATGGGTCCTCGCGATGGACACGATCGCTGTCTCTCATGTCTGGGTCTCCAGCATGCTGAGGCTGCTTTCGTGGGAGGGACATGCTCCGCGTGCGAGAGCCTGACTCTTGCGGATCTGCGGGGTCGTGTGGCGTTTCTCCGGGAACGCCGCCCTCCGTTGCTGATCACCGCTAAGAAGGCGGCTGTGAAGCTACGGAGAGACGACCTCCGCCTCACGGTGCTGAATCGGCAAGCTAGTTCGTCCAGCGGCTCTCAGCCACCGGATCCGCAACCATCTGAGGTTCCGATGGAGACGGAGAGCGCGCGTTCTGCGTCGCTTTCTGCCTCTGTCGGACCTCCCGAGGATTCGGTATCGGTCGTAACATCGGAGGGGGGGCCGTCATTTTCGGACGTGGATCCGGATCCTCTCCCTCCTTCGGGAAGGGCTGCGGTTCCCGATCTCGACCCGGAGATGACGGCCATGCTCGCTCGGGCTGCGGAGGCGGTCGGGTTGGAGTGGAGAGCTCCTCCCCCTCCCGTACCGTCCCGCCTAGACGACTGGTACTTTGGGGCTGCACGGGCTTCACAGTCTTCCCCACCAGTGCCTTTCTTTCCCGAGGTGCATGATGAGCTGACTCGGACGTGGAAAACCCCGTTTTCCTCCCGGAACCGTCCGCATCAGCCATCACCCCTCACCTCCCTCGATGGGGGGGCCGCTAAAGGGTATGCCGGTATCCCGACAGTGGAGCGTTCGGTAGCGATGCAGTTGTGTCCTGCCGGCGTCTCCTACTGGAAGGACCGTCCTACCCTTCCCTCACAGGCCTGCAGGCATTCGTCAGCTCTGACGGAGTCTGCATACCGGGCTTGTGGGGAGGCGGCCTCAGCCATACATGCCATGGCTTTGTTGCAGGTCCATCAGGCTAAGGCTCTGAAGGACCTGCACGAGGGAGGTCACGATTCGGCGGTCTTTAAAGACCTACGTGCGGCTACGGATCTGGCGCTACGTGCGACCAAGACCACCGCACAAGCCGTCGGTCGTGCTATGTCCACCTTGGTGGTCCAGGAGCGCCACCTCTGGCTGTGCCTTGCGGACATGCGGGATGCCGATAAAACCCGGCTTTTAAATGCCCCGGTGTCCCAGGCCGGCCTGTTCGGCGAGGCGGTGGAAGACTTCGCACAACAGGTCTCCGCCACCCAGAAACAGACTGAGGCCCTTGCCAACATCATGCCACGTCGAAAGAAACCAACACCTGCCCCGTCGACGTCGGCACCTCAGTCTGCCCCTCGCCGAGGGCGTCCTGCGGCGACGGCCGCCTCCGTTCCTCATCGGGGCCGTCCTAGGAAGCGAGGAACCGGCCGTCAGCAGCCCGCCCCGCCCGCTCAGCCCGCTAAGCCTGGTGGAAAGCATAAATCTAAGCGGCCCTGAGACGGGCGACCTGGAGGTGGAGGGGATCGCTCTTCGGGAGATGGTGAACGCACCACTCCCCCCCCCGGAGGAGGACCGGGTGGGGAATCCTTGGTTTTCTTTAATTTCCGTTCCGCCGGCTTTTCAGCCGGCACCCACAGAACCACAAAAAGAGCGAATTCCTTTTCCTCCTCCAGGTCTTCAGAGGCAGCCGGGTGTGACGGATGGGCTCATAACCCTACGTCCTCCCTCTCCTCTCTCGCCAGCGGATGTGTCGAGCGCACCGAGACATCTTCATCAGAGTCTTCCCCGCGCAGCCATCCGTCAGCGGACTCAGGTGAGTGCTCATTCACACAATACACATATCAACGCAGCCCAAGAGAGCGCGTCATCGAGCACCGCTGTTCCGCTCGCCGCGGGTACTACGATTGTGCCGTTAATTCCCCTCGCTCGGTATCTGGAAGCTTGGCAGCAACTTCCCAGTCCGTCGCGTTGGCTTTTACGCACGATCCGTCTCGGCTATGCGATACAATTCGCCCGGCGACCTCCCAAATTTACGAGCATTCATTTCACTGTAGTGAAACCCGCAGATGCGCACGTATTACGTGCAGAGATTGCTGTCTTATTGGCGAAAGACGCGATCGAGCCGGTTCCTCCAGCCGAGATGAGGGCAGGTTTTTACAGCCCTTACTTTATTGTACCCAAGAAAAGCGGCGGGTTGCGACCGATCCTGGATCTGCGCGTTCTGAATCGAGCACTTCACAAGATGCCGTTCAAAATGCTTACGCAGAAGAGTATATTTCAATGCATTCGCCCACAGGATTGGTTTGCAGCCATCGACCTGAAGGACGCGTACTTTCATGTCTCAATACTTCCCCGACACAGGCCGTTTCTCCGCTTTGCGTTCGAGGGTCGAGCATATCAGTACAAAGTCTTACCGTTCGGGCTCTCTCTCTCTCCCCGCGTCTTCACGAAAGTCGCAGAAGGGGCTTTGAAGCCCCTCAGAGAGAGCGGTGTTCGCATTTTGGCATATCTCGACGATTGGCTCATTATAGCACAGTCGCGTCAAATGCTTTGCACTCATCTAGATCGGGTGCTCAAACACCTCGTCCGTCTCGGTCTTCAGGTCAACCGAGAAAAGAGCAAACTGTGCCCTACACAGAAGATTTCTTTTCTCGGCATGGAATTGGATTCGGTCAATCTTACAGCACGTCTCACGGAGGCGCACGTCCAGTCGATTCTGGCTTGCTTGAATACGTTCTCGGGCAAGACTGCGGTCCCTCTGAAACAATTTCAGAAATTACTGGGGCATATGGCAGCAGCCGCGGCTGTAACACCGCTCGGTTTGCTACATATGAGACCGCTTCAGCATTGGCTTCACGACCGAGTCCCGAGGAGAGCGTGGCTCACCGGCTTTCACCGTGTCACGATCACACCGAAATGCCGTCTCACTTTCTCCCCATGGTCAGACCCAACTTTTCTCAGGGCGGGGGTGCCACTGAGACAGGTCTCCAGACATGCAATAGTATGCACAGATGCCTCCAACACGGGGTGGGGAGCCACGTACGGCGAGCTTGCAGCTTCAGGAGTGTGGACATCACCCCAGCTGCACTGGCACATAAATTGCCGAGAACTGTGGGCTGTATATCTTGCGCTCGTCCGCTTCAGCAGCGAGTTGAGAGGCAAAGATGTGTTAGTTCGCACAGACAACATTGCGACTGTTGCGTATATCAATCGCCAAGGCGGAGTGCGCTCTCGTCACATGTCGCATCTCGCCCGCCATCTCCTCTTTTGGAGTCAGAAGAATCTGAGGTCTCTTCGTGCCATTCACATCCCGGGGTCGCTCAACGCAGCGGCAGACGCGCTTTCTCGAGCAGCGCGCCCCGGCGAGTGGCGACTCCACCCTCAGTCGGTCCAGCTGATTTGGAGACGTTTCGGCAGAGCGCAGATAGATCTGTTTGCATCTCCAGAAACAACCCACTGTCGCCTATTCTATTCACTGAACGAGGGAACACTCGGCGTGGATGCATTGGCACACAGCTGGCCGAGAGGTCTTCGCAAATACGCATTTCCCCCAGTGAGCCTCATTGCGCAAATATTGTGCAAAGTCAGGGAGGACGGGGAGAAAATTATTTTAGTTGCTCCATATTGGGCCACCAGGAGTTGGTTTCCAGAGCTCACTCTCCTCGCGACAGCCCCTCCCTGGAGGATTCCCCTGAAGAGGGACCTTCTGTCTCAAGAAGGGGGCACATTATGGCACCCCCGTCCCGATCTGTGGAACCTCCATGTGTGGTCTCTGGACGGGGCGCGGAGGTTCTAGGTGATTTACCCCAGGCGGTATCTAACACCATAGCTGCAGCGCGAGCGCCGTCTACGAGACAGGCGTATATGCTGAAATGGAACCTGTTTGTTGTGTGGTGTACCTCTCAACGAGAGGACCCCCGAGAATGCTCGATCAGTATTGTGCTTTCATATCTCCAGCACCGCTTGGAGAAGAGGCTGTCACCATCTACTATTAAAGTAGATATCGCGGCAATATCCGCGCATCACGCACCCATAGACGGTAGATCTGTAGGTCAGCACGATCTGGTCATTAGGTTTTTAAGAGGTGCGCGGACGCTGAATCCTTCGCGCCCTCCCTCTATTCCTCCGTGGGACTTGTCCATGGT
The DNA here is from genome assembly GCF_030506205.2 of Paramisgurnus dabryanus. Lineage (NCBI taxonomy): Eukaryota > Metazoa > Chordata > Actinopteri > Cypriniformes > Cobitidae > Paramisgurnus > Paramisgurnus dabryanus. Next base: position 28,143,325 of record NC_133353.1, read on the forward strand.
GCTGAAAGCCCTTCAGCACTGCCCTTTCGAGCCTCTGCTGACGGTGAGCATCAAGTTTCTCACTATGAAAACTTTGACGCTCCTCGCACTGGCTTCTATTAAAAGGGTAGGGGATCTTCATGCATTTTCGGTCAACGATTCGTGCCTTCAGTTCGGGCCGGCTGAATCCAGCGTTACACTGAGACCCCGGCCGGGCTACGTGCCTAAAATTCCCACCACTCCCTTTAGAGATCAGGTGGTGAATTTACAAGCGCTGCCTTCGCAGGCAGACCCAGCCATGGCTTTGTTATGTCCTGTTCGTGCACTACGTGTGTATGTGGATCGTACTCAAAGCTTTCGGACCTCAGAACAGCTCTTTGTCTGCTATGGTGGTCAGCAGAAAGGGAAAGCTGTCACTAAACAGAGGATGTCTCATTGGATTGTAGACACAATCGCCCTGGCGTATGAGAAACAGGGCATTTCTTGCCCTTTTAGTTTGAGAGCCCATTCAACCAGAAGCGTGGCTTCATCTTGGGCTTTGGCTCGTGGTTCCTCACTTTCAGATATTTGTAGAGCTGCTGGCTGGGCGACACCTAATACGTTCACTAGATTTTACAGTGTTCGTGTTGAGCCGGTATCCTCTCGAGTTCTCTCGTCAGATCAGTGAGAACATCGAGGAACGGCTCCTGTGTCGGCTTGGTGCCTTTCTTTTTGGTGCTGCGCAAAAACCGCACCATTATGGAAGGCCATCAAGGCAAAAACGTTACAAAAAATGTTTTTTGTCTTCTCCACCGCTTGGTGGCCGATGTTGCGGAGCATCGGCTGCCAGCCTCTCACTAGATGTATCCTTGACTATCTGGGTGAGGCTAGCGCCCACATTGCGCCCCCTAGTGGTTTCTTTGTGAAGTATTTCCGTGGAAAGTTTCTGATTTACCATGTTTCCCTTAGCGGAGTTCGTCCCGCGCCTCTCTAGTGTTGCTAAGAGAGTGTATTTTTTATAGACCTCGTGTCTTTTTGTCCATCACCTTAGTGGTAGACCCCTAGAGGGTTTTCTTTCCGCAGCGATCTTAGTCCCGCCTGACGAGTTCGCTTCCCAGTTCGCCTAGTCACTATCGTGGGTTAAGGAACAAGTAGTGACCGGCCTCTGCTTCAACCCCTTTTCCGTTCCCTTAAAGAGGAGAGTCGGAGGGTTTACGCAGGCACTGGAAGGGTCAGCTTCAGTGGCGCTTTGGTAGGGATTCCCAATTCGTCGGTCACGACGTGACGTCGTAGTGACCGACTGAAAGGGAACGTCTCGGTTACATATGTAACCCTCGTTCCCTGAAGGAAGGGAACGGAGACGTCACGTCCCGTCGCCACAGTTTGCTGTTCCACTGCTGATATCGGCCGGACATTTTTCCTTCTGGCCAGCTTTCTCAGCAAAAAATAGCTGATTTGATAACTGCACCTGCCGCTCATTAAATACCTGTGCGGCGGGGCGGCGCCGGCAGATGCAATTATCTGCATGCCAAGTTCATTGGCGTTTTAAAGGTTTCTCGAAGCAGATAGGTCACCCGCGAAGCGGTTCCCAATTCGTCGGTCACGACGTGACGTCTCCGTTCCCTTCCTTCAGGGAACGAGGGTTACATATGTAACCGAGACGTTTTGCATCATGCGCCCTTGAAAAATAAGTCACCGGTCGCCAATTAAAACAATTTCTCTAGTGGTGTTTGACCTATAATATCTCCCTGTATTTGCATAAGTATAGAATAATTTAAAAATACATACCTGGTGCCAAGTTATTACATTTTTGCAAAGTTTATAGCCATAATGTTTGTTTGTTTGTTTGTTTGTTATTCTTAACGCTATTCCGTCTATGGCTATATTTATGGCAAAACTGGTTAATCCATACACAAGTTAATCCATACACACGTTGGGGAAGGGGCAATTTGGCATCTCCAATTCACCATGGCTCGAACCGGGTACCTTCTTGCTACCCACTGTGCCACCTCTATAGCCACAATGAACTCCTAAATTGTTGCCAACACATTATAAATGCTTTAAAACCTTACATTGCCTTTAATTATTAGAGATTCACTTTATATGTATTCTAGTGCTGGGCAAAGATTAATCGCATACAAAATAAAAGTGTTTTTTTGTATATTGCAATATATAAGTGTGTGGTGTGTGTGATTATTATGTATATATAAATACACATACATTCATGTATGTATTTAAGAAACATTTACATGTGTATAAATATTTATTTATATTTTTATATATTTAGGGATGCACGATACTGATACTGGTATCGGGTATCGGCCTTGTTACCACATTTTCTAAAGTTCTCGTACTCATTAAAAGTCCCCCGATACCAAGGGATCGATACCACGGTCTGAGAAATGTCTATGTTTGAGTGGCGTGTAAGGGGTTAATGCCTCTTGTGTTGTCCAAAGAGGCAGAGTTTACAACAAACTGGAAAACTAGTCCCTTGTTTTTTTGTTAAATTATATGACTAAAGCTGTTACCTGTAAATTTAAATCATGTTTTTTATTAAGTACTCTGTATCAGTATCGGCAAGTACTGAAATGCAAGTACTCGTACTCATACTCCAAAAAAGTGGTATCGGTGCATCCCTATATATATTCTATATGATATATAAATGTAAAAAATTATATATAAATTAAATATTTTTGAAATGAATATATGTATGTGTGTGGTTAAATATACATAATAATTACGCACATATATTATGCCAAAAATCATTTTTATTTTGTATGCGATTAATCACTATTAATCTTTGTCCAGCACTAGAATTGACTGAAAATATTCATTGTACCTTGTGAACAGATCATAAAGCTGTCTGTCAGTCTGCATTAAACTAAACAATACGGCTAAGCTTCCAGTGACGTCTTCTCTTCCTCAGGATCTGGCCTTGATTGAAGAAGCGCTTCCTGTGTATAACCGCTGTGCCATCCACGCTCTATCAGCTGCATACCTGAACCTCATCAGCCAGCTGACAACTGTGCCCACTTTCTGTCAGCACGTCCATGAGGTCAGACACCATATACAGATGAAAACATACCTTCATCACATGACATAACTGAAAAGAGGATAGATAGCATTTGCTATGAAAAAAAAAACATACGAAAAGGACCAACAGTTTAAAAAGGTTGATTGTAGGAGCAAATAATGTCAAATATCTTGTAAATGAATCATTTATGTATTTGGTACATAGACGCTTTTTATCCAAAGCGATTTTTGATAAAAACATGATGGAAAATGCCACAGATACAGCAGTGTCCGGGTGAATATATGTGTTGTCTTTTTCCACAGGTAATTGAATCAAGAAGGAAGCTGCTTCCTTTACTGCTACCAGAGGATGTGCTTGTTGAACCCTCAAAGTAAACAACAATAATTGTCATTAACAAATAAACACTATTTACATCACAGTCAGACTGCATAATTTTTTAAGCATTGTACCGTTGTGTTAAGGAACATACAGTTTTGACTCATTCATGTTTGTATTCTCCTACATTACACGATCATCCTGAGTTCATGTTTGGCTATGATGTACTGAGCTGATAGTTTAGAAGCCCCTTGGATTTACAGTTGGCTCTCTTTCTCTCTCTTAGCATCCCAGAGAAGCTGGAGAAGGTGGAGGGTGAGGTGCTGTTTGTGCAGTCTAAGATAGCAGAGATGCTGGGCGGCTCTGGATACAACACAGAGAGACTGGCCGCTCCATATATCCCCCAGATCACAGGTCTGACCTTCAGCCTGACTTTAAAGTCACAATGAAATCAAAACTGACTAATCTTATTTTTAATGTTACATTGCAGTGTTTACGATAAACAATTTAGCTGTGTGGGTCATTATATATTTTTTAATTCATGTGTCCTTCCTGTGTATAACAGGCTGCTCAGTAATGTGATTTTTTTATATGACTTTTAAAACACAGATGAAGACAGGTTGTCTAAGAGGAAGAGTATTGGAGACACTGTCTCTCTGCAGTTAGAGATGGAGTCAAGACCAAGTCCAGAAAAAGAGCAGGTATGAGAGGGAAACACCACCGATTTTTAATATTTTACTATGTTCTTATCTCAACTTAGACAAATTAATACATACCTATATTTTTTCAATGCGTGCACCTAATCTTTGTACAGTGCATTGTGAATGTGTTAGCATTTAGCCTAGCCCCATACATTCCTTAGGATCCAAACAGGGATGAATTTAGAAGCCACCAAACACTTCCATGTTTTCCTTATTTAAAGACTGTTACACGAGTAAGTATGGTGGCACAAAATAAAACGTGGCGATTTTTTAAGCGGATAAAAAATGAGAACTATATTGTATGGCGGAAGAGCACTTAGTTTGCAGCACTTCGACCTCGGCGCGTAGTAACATCATCACTCCTGCCTACTCCTCCTCTCGCTTAAACTTTCGTCATTATTACTGTGCCTGAGGTCGAAGTTCTGCAAACTAAGTGCTCTTCCACCATACAATATAGTTCTCATATTTTGTCCGCTTAGACAGGGGCGCTGTTAAGGATTTTGGGCCCCATGAAAAGAATCTTGACAGGGCCCCCAACACAGCTGAGACTTTTTCATATTAATTTACATAACATTATGGTATTTTGACTACTAATGGGGTGAGAAAATTTTACTTGAATTAAGTGTTTAAAAGACATTTCACATTTTTTTTCTCACCCCATTGGCAGATAATTTTGATTGTTTAAGGACAATTTTACTTAAATTGTATATTAATTTGTCTTAAAACTAGACTTATTTACTTAGGTAATTTTGCTCATCAAGAAAAAGCATCTTAATAAGATATTTCTACTGAAAACAAGACAAAAAAATACTAAGTAAGAAAGTTATTTTTTGCAGTGTTTTACTAATAAATATTTTTTTAAGCACCACAATTTTGGGGGCTTCTCTGGGCCCCCTCTTACTCGTGGGCTCCGAGAATCGTCATTGTTTACCCCCTCTTTACAGCACCCCTACACTTAGAAAATTGGCACGTTTTATTTTGTGCCACCATAATTACTAGGGTAACTCCACATGTAACAATCTTTAAATGGGGAAAACATGGAAGTGTTTGGTGGCTTCTAAAGGAAGCCATCCTAAGGAATGAATGGGGCTAGGCTAAATGCTAACATATTCACAACGCGCTGTGAAAAAAGATGAAGTGCATGCATTGAAAAAAGATAGTATGTATTAATTTGTCTAAGTTGAGGTAAGAACATAGTAAAATATTTACCTTTAACTTGAAATGAAAAACCCTCGTGTTGTAACCAACCTGTATTAATTTCTTTGTTCTGCTGAGCACAACACAAAGGAAGATATTTTATTTTATGTTTGTAACCAAACCGTTTTTGAGCACCACTGGCTTCCATAGTAGTTTTTTTGGAAGCCAGTGGTGCTCCTGTTTCCTACTTCATTACAAATATCTTCCTTTGTGTTTAGCAGAAGAAATTTATACAGATTTGCTTATACTTTATACTTCCTACTTATAAGTACTAATCTGTGATTGGTGTCTTTACAGAGATCCACAGCTGAGCAGATAACATTTGAAACTCTCAAACAAGCCATGGGTAAGTGTTTAAGTGAATGAGACTGGCTATATATTTGTTTTTCTATTTACTGTACAATATATCTGTAGATGTATAAAGCTTTGAAAACTAATGGTACAGTCCTGCCAAATAAAGTACCATCACATTGAAAAAATGGCATATATGTGTTTGTATGTTTAGCAGATAGTGAAAATGTGGAGGAGCTGGAGAGAGAGCGCAGGAGGCAGGTGGTAGAAAGGTTTCAAACCGCTCCATTTGAGGAGATCGCCGCCCACTGTGGTGCCAGAGTAAGTCTATACTGTATATGCTGACTGATAGCAATATTAAAAAAAAATACAATGTTTGTTATATTTTGATATCAATAAACATTAGTTTGTTAATAGCAATACAATTATATGAAATAAACACAGATTGTAACATTTTTTTATACATACATTTATATTCATTGTAACAGTAACAAAATCTCTTTCTAGTCTTCCCTGCTGCAGACTAAACTCAACCAAATCTTTGAAATCACAATCAGGTACGTAACATTGAACAGTTGTTTTATATACCAGCTATTCTCAACATTCAAATGTGCATGAAAGGCATTGTACATAAAAAACATAGACAGAAAGATGATAGATGGTTACTCTAAGGCAGGGGTTTTTAAACGTTTTTGTCAGCCGAACCCCCTTTCCCTAAAATATTAACTTGAGATACCCCCTGAGATTTTAAGTATATATTTAAATAATTTAATAACACATTTGCATATTTAACTTTATTTAAATGTGTATTTTATTTATTTTTCATCCAAGTTTTATCAATAGTATTTAACGTAGTTATTGTTGTTGTTATTTTCTTCATCTGGTAATTTTTTTGTGTTGTGTGATGTCACATGACATGCATATTAATTATTAAACAAATTAAATTTATCTTTTGTTAGCAAAAATCTACTTAATTAAAAAGTGTTTTATTTGGATTTTTCAATTTTAAATAATTTATTTGCATCTTATAATTTAATAGGAAGTAATTAAAGAAATTTTTTCCTCAACTCACAAACCCCCTGCAATTCCCTCACGAACCACTAGGGGTTTGGAAAACCCTGCTCTAAGGGTATGTTTACACACTACCCTATCTCAAAGGCAAGTCGTGTTATAGTCATGAAATATTTGCTTAATTTATTCATGTTATTGACATGACCGTCGTTTTTTTTTCCTGCCATGAGCATGAATGTCTTTTTCGTGTCAGTCAGCACGAATTTCTATCAATAGTTTTTCATGTCTGTGGCACAACTTTCTTTATCAACATTTTATATATATATATATATATATATATATATATATATATATATATATATATATATATATATATATATATATATATATATATATATATATATATATATATATATATATATATATATATTTCCTTTATTTATTTGAAAGGGACAATGCACATCAATCAACATTTTTTGTATGCACTCAAAATGTAAATGCGCCAGAGTTAGCTAAAGAGCTATTTTTCATCTGCAGTCCCTTGGCAGGTCAACACAGTATCATAGTACAAAAATACATAAAAACCACAAAACAAAATAACCACTAAGTAGATAGATAATAAGTAATACAAAAATGGGCAGTAAAATAAGATTAACTATCAATGATTGCAGTTTTGAGAGTTTTTAATCCATTTTTGTTTTCTTATTGTTTTTTCCCTTTTTAAATCATTGTCGCATGGGGTTGGGGTTAGATTTGGGGTTTGGGTTAGGTTGTAATTTTATATATTGGTTTCTACATGTTTTTCTTTCACTTTCAAAACTATTTTCGCTTGGGGTTGGGGTTAGAGTTGGGGTTTGGATGGGTCAGGATGTCTGAAATGTAACAGAAAGTCATTCTAACCTCAACCCCAAGTGACAATGGTAATAAAATAGGAAAAACTATGAGAAAATACAATATAAATTGGTACAATAAAGAAGGCGTGCCACAGACATGAAAAACAATTTATAGACATTCGTGCTTCTGGAAAATCATGTCAATGACACAAATAAATTAATCAAATATTTTGTGACTATAACACGACTTGCCGTGAGATTGGGTTGTTACACAACAACAATGTACTAAAAACAGAAAAGTTTTGTTTGCATTTTCGCTTACGGATGACAACGTTGTCAAAAGCGATCCCCTTTCACACATATCTGTGAAAACGATGGCTGTTTTTGGTTGGAATAGGTGTTGTGTAAACCTAGCTTACTGCTTGTACCCATGTGTAAATAATACTAACATACACTATTTGCATTTTATTTATTTACTATTATATATAAAATGTGTAATGAAAGGGCATAATAAAGGATTAAATATACTTTACATCAGTGGTGTAGTGATGCCTGGAGAGGTGGGTATACTCTTAATTTATGCCCCTGTTCAGAAAATGTCACAGGTCAGTTGACTCTCTCTCTCTCTCTGTTTGACAGGCCTCCTCCAAGTCCGTCTGGCTCTGTCGGGAATGGCCGGAGTCGCTCCATACCAGTCTATGAAATGAAGTTTCCAGACCTCTGTGTGTACTGAGAGAGGGTAGAGCCACATACAAACACTCTCTACATCTCACTAATGCCATTTCTTTATAATGTCCAGGTGTGACTCAAAATATACATTAGAAGTCTAAATTAAACATGAAAAACACATGCAAAAGGATTGAATGTTTCTGTATACTATCAAACCTCTGATAGGATACATTACAGAATGAGGTTTTCATCTTTATTAATTTGTCTATTAAATACCCCAGGTTATTGTGTACTGTAAATGTGCATCCAGAGCCAGTGATTGGTGGATTCCTGTACAAGTAAAGCTGCCTTAAATTTTTTATCTTAAGTTAGGATGTATAAGAACATCCTGGGTGTGTCTACAGAAACTGTGTTTTTCGATGTGTCCATTGTTTAAATGACCTTAGTCGTCGTTCGTTAGCTTGCATGTTTCAAACTTCTTTATATGCTGCAATAACATCTGTATTTGAAGCAATAATGAATGACATTGGAAATAAAAAATTGTGAGGGATTAATCATTAAAATGTAAATATAATGTTTCCAGCGCGATCACATTGCAGTATCGCGGTCTGAATGAAACTTGTGCAAGAACACACTGTGTGCAGGAGTGTTCCCTTTCAGTCGGTCACTACGACGTCACGTCGTGACCGACGAATTGGGAACTCGCTTAGAGAGACCAATCTGCTTCGAATACTACTAAAACGCCAATGAACTTGGCATTGAGATATTTGCATAATGCTGGCGCCGCCCCGCCAGGTGCGTATATAAGCAGCAGGTGCAAATAAGGAAATTAGCTTTTTATCGCTTCGAAAGCCGGCAGTATCTGCTACTGAGAAGCTACTCTACTCTGGTGGGATTCGATTGCTGAAGTTGGTTGGACTAGCAGTACCACAGCGGACGCTTCGCTTAATTCCACGACTCTACATCTTTATTTTGTTTTGAGTTTAGTGTGTGCGTTGCCTTCCTGTGCGCTCATCAACTAAGCATCTGAGTGAATTTCCCTAAAAGAGTGATACGAGAGAGCTTTGTGCCTTGTTAAAGGCAGCCACTCTCTCGTATATCCGGACATCAGCGTCCTTTTCAGGATGGCTTTTCGTCCGTGCGATCTTGGGTGCGGCAAATACATGGGTCCGAAGGACGGTCACGAGCGTTGTCTTTCGTGTTTGGGCATCGAGCACGCAGAGGCAGCGTTCGCTGGGGGTAAGTGTTCTCACTGCGAGAACATGTCCCTTGTGGATTTGCGCAGACGGTTGTCTTTCCTCCGGGAAAAACGCAACCCTCGTCATGCGAGTGCTGAACGCCGCCACGGTGCGGCTGTGAAGCTCTCAAAGGACGACCTGCGCATCACTGTGCTGAGCCGAGCGGGGGATTCGTCCTCAGGCTCTCAGCCTCCTCATCCACAGCCGGTTGATGTGCCGATGGAGACTTCAGCGTCGTGTTCTACGATGTCTCTAGAATCCATCGTGCCGCCCTCCGGGTCCACCGACGCCGCAGCATCCGAGGGTGGGCCTCCTCCCCCTGACGTGGACCCCGACGCCCTTCCTCCCTCTGGTCGGGTTGGGACGCCGGAGTTCGATCCAGAGATGGTGGCCGTGCTCGCTCGAGCGGCGGAGACCGTAGGGTTAGAGTGGGTTCCCCCCCCTCAGCCCGAACCGTCCCGCCTGGATGATTGGTTCTTTGGAGCTGCCCGGGTTTCACAACCCTCTCCACCGGTGCCTTTCTTCCCCGAGGTGCACGAGGAGCTGACTAGAACCTGGAAGTCGCCGTTTTCCACGAGATTACGGCCGTTTCAGCCCTCCCCCCTCACCTCCCTCACCAGCGGAGCCGCTAAGGGTTATACGGGGATCCCTCCCGTGGAGCGTGCTGTCGCGATGCAGCTGTGTCCGGCACACGCTCCCTCTTGGAAGGACCGCCCAACCCTCCCCTCTCGTGCCTGCAGACAGTCCTCCGGTTTAACGGGCGCTGCCCACCAGGCATGTGGAGAGGCGGCCTCAGCCCTGCACGCAATGGCGTTGCTGCAGGTTCACCAAGCCAAAGCCTTGAGGGATCTGCACGAGGGAGGACACGACTCGCCTGTCCTTTCGGAGCTCCGGGCTGCCACTGACCTGGCTCTTCGCGCTACGAAGGTGACAGCGCAGGCGATTGGTCGTGCCATGTCCACGATGGTGGTCCAGGAACGCCACTTATGGCTATGTCTGGCTGACATGTCGGATGCGGAGAAGAACAAGTTCTTGGACGCTCCAGTGTCGCAGGCTGGCCTCTTCGGTGAGTCGGTGGAGTCTTTTGCCCAGCAGTTCTCCGCCGCCCAGAAGCAGACAGAGGCGATCGCACAGATCATGCCCCGGCGCAAGCGACCTGCATCTCGCCCTCCAGCGCCGGCGGGCCCGTCTGCTCCTCGCCGAGGGCGCCCTGCGGCGGCTGCCTCCGCCCCCCCCACTAGAACATCTTCCAGGCCACGGAGGGGGAACAGCCGTCGACAGCCCGCCCCGCCCGCCCCACCCGCTTCCCGTGGTAAACGGAAATCGAAGCGGCCCTGAGACGGGCGACCTGGATTTGGATGGGATCACTCTACGGGAGACGGTGATGGCATCGCTCCCTCCACCGGTAGAGGGCCGGGTGGAGAATCTTTGGTTTCCTTTTGTTTCTGTTCCGCCGGCTTCTCAGCCGGCACCCACAAAACCACAAAAAGAGTGCATTCCTATTCCTTCTCCAGGTCTTCAGAGGATCGAGAGAGATGTGAGCGGGCATTCACATGCTCTTCCTCCCTCTCCTCTATCGCCAGCGGGTGTTCTGAGGAGTTCCAGCTCTCCGCTGAGGAGACGGGACCACCAGCACCCTCCTCGGAGTCTGTGCTCTCCGCTGAGGAGACCAGACGACCGTCACCCTCAGCGGGCTCAGGTCAGTGTCACACACACACATACTGTAGATACTTATGCTGTCCCAGCAGACGTACCGGCAGTACCACCTGTCCCGCTCAGCCGCCCCACCGCGGGTACCTCGACAGTGCCGTTAATTCCCCTCGTACGGTCCCTGGGGGCGTGGCTTCAGCTTCCCAGCCCGTCTCGTTGGGTTTTACGCACTGTTCGCCTCGGTTACGAAATTCAATTCATCCGGCACACACCCAAATTCTCGGGCATTCGTTTCACCACGGTGAAAGCGTCCGATGCACACGTACTGCGTGCAGAGGTCGAAGTCCTGCTGGCGAAGGACGCGATCGAGCCGGTCCCTCCAACCGAGATGAGATCGGGCTTCTACAGCCCGTATTTTATAGTACCCAAAAAAGGCGGTGGGTTGCGACCGATCTTGGATTTGCGCGTTCTGAACAAATCTCTGCAGAAGAGGTCCTTCAGGATGATAACACCGAAGCAAATATTCAATTCAATTCGCCCCCAAGATTGGTTTGCGGCAATAGACCTGAAAGACGCGTACTTTCATGTGTCCATAATCCCTCGTCACAGACCGTTTCTCCGGTTTGCATTCGAGGGACGGGCATACCAGTACAAAGTTTTACCGTTCGGGCTATCCCTCTCTCCCCGTGTGTTCACGAAAGTAGTGGAGGCGGCGTTAAAACCCCTCAGAGAGAGCGGCGTTCGCATATTGGCTTACCTCGACGATTGGCTTATAATAGCGCATTCTCGACGGACGCTGTGCGAGCACAGAGATTTAACGCTTCGGCATCTCGCCCGTTTGGGTCTTCGGGTCAACTGGGAAAAGAGCAAACTCTGCCCCACGCAGAGGATCTCTTTTCTCGGGATGGAACTGGACTCGATCGATTTATCGGCGCGTTTGACAGAAGAGCGCGTCCAGTCAATTCTGACTTGCCTCGGTTCATTCCGAGCTCCTGGGGCATATGGCTGCAGCAGCGGCCGTGACACCGCTCGGACTGCTCCATATGAGACCGCTTCAGCGTTGGCTTCACGATCGAGTCCCGAGGAGAGCGTGGCGCGCCGGCATCCATCGTGTAACCATTACACCTGCGTGTCGCCTAACATTCCCCCCGTGGTCGGACCCCGCGTTTCTCAGGTCCGGTGTATCCATGAGACAGATCGCTCAGCATGCTGTTGTACACACAGATGCGCCCGACACGGGCTGGGGTGCCACGTACGACGAGCTTACGGCTTCAGGGGTGTGGACAGCACCCCAGTTGCACTGGCATATCAATTGCCGAGAGTTGTGGGCAGTATATCTGGGACTTGTACGCTTCGCTACGGAGCTGCGAGGGAAGGATGTACTAGTACGCACCGACAACACTGCGACCGTTGCGTATATCAACCGTCAAGGCGGTTTGCGCTCCCGTCACCTGTCGCATCTCGCTCGTCATCTCCTCCTCTGGAGTCAGAAGCATCTGAGGTCCCTTCGTGCCATTCACATTCCGGGCTCGCTCAATACAGCAGCGGACGCGCTTTCTCGAGCTGCGCGCCTTGGCGAATGGCGACTCCACCCCCAGACGGTCCAGCTAATTTGGAAGAAGTTCGGTCGTGCGCAGATAGATCTGTTTGCGTCGCCGGACGATACCCACTGTCGCCTATTTTATTCACTAACCGAGGGCAGCCTCGGCGTGGACGCATTGGCACACAGCTGGCCTCGGGGGATGCGCAAATACGCATTCCCCCCAGTGAGCTTAATCGCACAGACACTGTGCAAGGTCAGGCAGGACGAGGAGAGCCTTTTACTGATCGCCCCATATTGGTCGAGCAAGAATTGGTTTCCAGAGTTAATGCTCCTCGCGACAGCCCCTCCCTGGCGGATTCCCCTGAGGAAGGACCTTCTTTCTCAAGGAGGGGGCACATTATGGCACCCGCGCCCCGACCTGTGGGATCTCCATGTGTGGTCGTTGAGCGCGCGCAAGGTTTAGGTGATTTACCGCAAGCGGTATCTAACACAATCAACGCGGCACGAGCTCCGTCTACGAGACGGGCTTACGCGTTTAAATGGAACCTTTTCGTCACCTGGTGCTCTTTGCAACGCGAGGACCCCAGAGAATGCCCTATTAACACCGTGCTTTTATATCTTCAACATAGGTTAGACGGTAGGCTGTCACCCTCCACCATTAAAGTTGATATCGCTGCTATTTCTGCTCATCACTCACTTATTAACGGCAGAACAGTTGGCCAGCATGATTTGGTTGTTAGATTTCTAAGAGGCGCTCGTAGGCTAAACCCCTCGCGCCCTCCTTCTATTCCTCCCTGGGACCTGTCCATGGTGCTGAAAGCCCTTCAGGCCCCCCCGTTCGAGCCTTTGCAGTCTGTGAGTCTGAAGCTTTTATCAATGAAAGCTCTGACCCTGCTAGCATTGGCCTCAGTGAAGAGAGTAGGGGATTTACATGCATTCTCTGTTGACGACTCGTGCCTTCAGTTTGGTCCTGCTGCCTCAAGCGTAACATTGAGGCCCAGACCAGGCTACGTGCCCAAAGTTCCCACTACTCCTTTCAGAGATCAAGTGGTGAGCTTGCAAGCGCTGCCTCTGGAGGACGCAGACCCAACCATGGCTTTGTTGTGCCCCGTACGCGCACTGCGACTCTACGTGGATCGCACGCAAAGCCTCAGGACCTCAGACCAGCTCTTTGTTTGTTATGGTGGCCAGCAGAAAGGGAAAGCTGTCACTAAGCAGAGGATGTCTCATTGGATAGTTGATACTATCGCCCTGGCTTATAATCTTCAGGGTATTCCTTGCCCCTTTAATTTGAGAGCGCACTCCACACGGAGTGTTGCCTCATCTTGGGCTTTAGCTCGTGGTTCCTCGCTAACAGACATCTGTAGAGCTGCTGGTTGGGCGACACCTAATACGTTCATTAGATTTTACAGTGTTCGTATTGAGCCTGTATCCTCTCGTGTTCTTTCCTCACCAGGGGGAGCACGGAGAACAGTCTCACAGGTCGGCTTGCAGCCTCCAACTGATGCTTCATAACTGTGTCAGTATGGAAGGCCTTCAGAACAAAAATGCGTAATGGTTTGAATTGTTCTTCCTCCGCTGCCTTGACAGCCTTTGTTGCGGAGCATTGGCTGTCAGCCTTTCACTAGCTGTATCCTCGCGAACCTACGTGTCTGGCTCGGGCTCCACATTGTGTCCCACCGGGTTCCTTTGTGAGTATTTTTCCGTGGGGTTAATCCTACCAGCCCACGTTTCCCTTAGCAGAGCACTGCTTTGCTTACACAGCCACGGCTGTCTTTATTCCTCAACTACGGTTGACTTTCGCCCACCATTTACCCTTAAGACGGGTGGTGGCTTCCGCAGCGTTCCTATCCCGCTCAGGTAGGGCGCTTCCCAGTCGCTGGCACTTCTGTGGGGTTAAAGGAACATCTAGTGCCCGGCCTTCTGCCTTAAACCTACCTCCTCCTCCTTAAATGGAACCGGAGGGCTTTTACGCAGTCACTGGAAGAGGTCAGCCCCTAGTGGCGTTTTGATAGGGATTCCCAATTCGTCGGTCACGACGTGACGTCGTAGTGACCGACTGAAAGGGAACGTCTCGGTTACGGATGTAACCCTCGTTCCCTGAAGGAGGGAACGGAGACGTCACGTCCCGTCGCCACAGGTGCTGCCACCTGCTGTTACGGCCGGTCACACTTTCCGGCTTTCTCAGCGAAAAAGAAGCTAATTTCCTTATTTGCACCTGCTGCTTATATACGCACCTGGCGGGGCGGCGCCAGCATTATGCAAATATCTCAATGCCAAGTTCATTGGCGTTTTAGTAGTATTCGAAGCAGATTGGTCTCTCTAAGCGAGTTCCCAATTCGTCGGTCACGACGTGACGTCTCCGTTCCCTCCTTCAGGGAACGAGGGTTACATCCGTAACCGAGACGTTTTTTTTGTAGTCCCTTTAAGGAAAGTCATCCCACTCGGCCATATTTGCAATGCCTCAGGGCAACCATTTGAGTCGTGTGTGAATCTGGACCACAAAACCAGGTTTAAGTCGCACGGGTATATTTGTAGCAATAGCCACCACTATTCTTTTATGCCAAAAATCATTAAGATATTAAGTTAAGATCATGTTCCATAAAGATATTTTGTAAATTTCCTACTGTAAATATATCAAAACTTTATTTTTGTGAGTGGATGCAGTTGCTAAGCACTTAATTTGGACAACTTTAAAGGTTAAATTCAATTTTCTCAATATTTTGATTTTTTTTGCACCCTTAGATTTTTACATTTGAGTTGCATCTCAGCCAAATATTATCCTTTCAAACCAACACATCAATAGAAGGCTTATTTATTCAACTTGTAGATGATGTATAAATCTCAATTTAAAAAAAACAAACACTTGTGGTTTTGTGGTCCAGGGTCACATGTAAGACCAAGTCATGTCAACTTGATTCAAGGAAGACTCACTAAGGTCATAATAAAACCACATATTTCTGATAAATAAGAAAATAGGAAAATGATGCACTCCTGTTAGATGTAAAAAAGCCTTTAATCAAAAAATGGCTACATGCCAATGCGTTTCAACTAAACAGTTTTCATCAGGGCATCAAATTTCTGATCAACTATTAAATGCCACATCAACTGTACTGTACCATAAATTCAATTTCTTAAGCTCAAATTTAAATTTTGCTAATCAATTTAACCAGGACTGTAAAAAGATGGACGTTGTGTCTCCATAGACTTCCTCTGTAAAAACAATGAAGCCAAAATATCTCAAAAATCGCCACTGATATCTTTAGTCCGTGCATGGGCCCCACCACCCATTATCCTATTTGACTCAATCTCTTAAACCCAACTTATTAGAAAAACAAACACCTAGGGCCCTATTTTAGCGATCTTAGCTCATGGTCTAAAGCGCACAGCACACAGTCTAAAAGGGCGTGTCCGAATCCACTTTTGCTAATTTACCAACAGGAAAAATGGTTTGTGCACCTAGTGCACTGTCTAAAAGGGTTGTTCCTATTCTCGTAATGAGTAATGGGTGTGTTTTGGGTGTAACGTGCAATAAACCAATGAGAGGCCCATCTCTTATCCCCTTAAAAAGCCAGTAGCGCTTGTGCCATGTCGATTTCCTATTTAGATGGCGGAATTTGTAAACTGAAAAACTAAGCGAAGGAAGAAGACCACCAGTTTAAGACTGATGTTAAAAACTGTATTTGGTTTTATTTGTATTGAAATTGTAATTTTTTTACTAAAATCTTTGGTTCTTTTTAAAAGTTTTCTTTCAGTCATGGAAGTAAAAATAGCAGGCTTTAATTGCTGTAAATGTATGGATAGCCTAGATGATCAGTGTAATCTCAAAAAATAATTTACAAATGTACAAGAAAAGGTTTGTACTGTATAAATACTTTATTTGTAACAAACAGGAGATAAAGAATTTATAAACGTTTGGAGAGACGAAACGTTTCAGCACTCGGACAGCAACGTGAGTGTTTTGAAAAACATTACTTTAAAAGGGTTCTCATCTCACCATATCCACAGGTACAAAGTCATCATATACAATAAATCCGTAGGGAAGCATTAAAAAAAAAAACATTTTAGATGCAATATTTGCATTTGTTTAAAGCAAAACATTTAATTACTTACCAGGACACTGGTGAAACAGCTCTTCTAACGTCTCGTAATCCCACTTCATTTATGTCCAAGAGACTTAATAATAATCTTTTACATTTTAATCCTTTAATTTTACATATTTAAAAACGTTTGTGTGCTGCTGCGCATCCATGTGTGTGATAAGCAAATGCGCGTTGTCGTTCCATTTATAGCCGCATATTACTAACGCGCTCTTTAAAAAACAAAAACAATATTGCGCCTTAGTTGCCTCAAAATAGCAACGGGTCAACAATGCACCTGAACACACCTCCTTTTCAGCCCAGATCGCCCATGGGTGCAAAAATGGGCAAAAAATGTATTTGCTATTTAAACAACGTGCTGCTAAACGTGAAAATGAAAACTGTGCCGAGCTGAAACTAGCAAAAAACACTTGCGTCGTTAAAGTCACAGTGAAATTAATTAATTAATTCCATTAATCAGTTAATTATTTTTTTTATGGAATATTGTGCGATTTTTTCTATATATAAATTACTTATCTGTGAGCTTCATTATAAAAAAAAATCATGTGCCCTCGTAATCTTTAGCTCTTTTTCTGCCAATTCTTTTTAAAGTTGCCAGCCAGCATGAATTTTTAAAGTTAATGCTTTCCAGAATTGTTTTAATGAAAGAACTACCCCTTTGCTTTTAAACAAAAAAGTCCTATCTTTATTTGTTCTCTTTTTATCACCTCTCAAATATGGGTAGATATCTTAAAAAAAATACAACATTTTGAGCAAAAAACTGAGATAATTGCATTTCTTTAATTATTTTTATTAGAGATCCGATTCAGAACGAAAATTGGAACATTCAAGGTGTATTTACTTCTTTTGGATCCATGGATGCTATAGTGTTTTATAAAGTGTGTAAGAGCGCCACCTAGTGCATAATAGCAGAAATATGGATTGCCATAAAAACTCGTCTTTGGCAGAGAAGTGTTTTCTCTCAATTACAAAGATCTCAATTGACGACTCTTCAATGGCGGGTAAAGAGTTAATCAAAAGCGCTAATCTCCTCCCATCTCAAAACGATCTCTCTCTACTTCCGATCACAGGCAATAGCGCGAGGGTGGGGCCCGGGAAAAGATTGCAGCGATTTGCAAGTAGCAACATGACCCAACTTCAAACATCCAATCAGTTCTAAATAGATGAAATTCCAGTCCCGCCCTACCTTTTTTTATTTATTTCAGAAGCCATTTCAGTCGGATATACGTCACGAGAAGGAAAATAAGACAATCGCTACTTCCATTTCATGCCGACTTTAAAAGTATATCAACATGATAGGAAGTAACTAAAATAACAAACCATCACTGGCAAAAATGTATTTGAAGTATAATTTATTCATTAACCCATTCGTTTACTTGGGGAGGGCGGGGTTTTTGACCTATACTGCAGCCAGCCACCAGGGGGCGATTTAAGTGTTTTGGCTTCACTTTTCAGGACGTGTTTATGCCTAGGTACGACACATACAGTATGTGCAACACATTTACAGAACTCATTCCCAAGACAATCATTAGTCTTTAACAGTTGACGATTGGCTCTTTTTACTGGAAGGCGGGACTTTCTTCGCCAGAGCAGATGTATTGAGCGTGTCACTTTCCCTTCTTGAAAGTAACAGAATTGCGGCATCTTGTTAGTATAGTTTTTGGATGTATTCACAAGGTATATCAAAAAGTCCTGTATATTACTACCTTTCACCCCTTTTTAATCGCTAAGAGTTACAGTATATAAATCCGAACTTCAGTGTCAAATTCAAATTCAAAATATATTTTTAATAAAATAACCGTTTTCCTTTCCGAACTGGTGACACTTCTAATATTCCCTTATTTTCAGGGTCTCAAGGGACCATGTAGATCTTTATTTATTGTTTTACCTTGAAGTATATTTGTTTCATTTCTTGCTTCTTTGCTTTTCTTTCTATAAAGAATTTTCACGTTTATGTATATATTTTGTTTTCTTGTTATTTAAACGTAGCACTTTAAAGCTCACTGTGTAAATGTTGTATGAAATGTCATCTTGCCATGTGTTCTTGTGTTTACCGTATGTTATGTTTTATATTGTATGTTATATGTCATTATGTTTTCCTGTTGTAATTTATTGACTCCGAGTACCGGCTTTAAAATCAAGGCAAAACATTTGCTTTAGTGGGTACGTTGGAATATTTTGCGTAGATGGCTTACATGTACGGTCGTTGAAATTGTTTTGCGTGTAAAAAATTTCAAAAACTGTTTGTTGCTGCATGCACTGGATGTTTTGTCTGTGCTTTTACCATTTTCGTTAATTTAAATCACTTAATGATCACATGAAATTGTCAGTGTTATGTGTTTGGGTACTGTCATTGCAAACTGATATCACTTCAGAACTGTGTTCTGTGAATGTTTGCACTTCTTATGTGATGTACATATGTGGTGTGACAATAATGTCAATTAAACACAAATTTTATGAAATCGAAGTCCTGACGTGTGTTTAACTGGCAAATGTGTGTTTGTTTTTCAGAAATGAACCACTTTTCTGCTTGAAACAATGAATTTATGTATCACATTTTCAAAATTTACAGTATAGTACATTTCAATAAATAAGATAAAAATGCTTTTCTTTCGCATTGAGCTGGTATTTAATCACCACAGCATTTCTATGTACAGTATTCAGAATTTATTGTTGATTCTGTGAATAAACTCTAAAGCTTATGATGCAAAGATTTAAGTGCTATTGGTTTTAATCACCCCCCCCCCCCTTTACTATTAAGATGCCTTCTTATCAGAAGTATTGGGAAGAAATGTATCACGTGTATATTAAAAATTTATTTTCTACAATCCCTTTCCACCCTGATCTAAAAAAACCCTCACTGATCCTTCTTCTGGTGGTCTTTATTGATGACATTTTTGAAGAGTGTGAGAAGGGGTTTCTGGCCGCGCTCGTCCCAGGATTTCATGAAGCCCCCGTAGCGTTTGCTAGCAGGTGGGCTGCTCCATCGAAAATGGTTCATTTTGTAGGACCCATCCTTCTTCTCCTGGTTCAAGAAGTTGTTGTCCTCCAGGGGGTAGTCGACTTCATTGGTGGCCAGCTCACGTCTCATCTCAGCTGGGAGAGTCTCTGCGGATTCCTCCTCAACGCCGTTGGTGTAGACTTTAATGGGCCGGCGCTTGCGTCCCACTGGCTTGCCCCAGCGGAAATGCTCCATGGAGTACGAGCGCTCGCGCCTGGGTCCGGCCTCTGGGGCCGTTTGCTCCGAAGTAGGGGTCAGGATGAGCGTGGAGAGGGGTGTGAGGGCCTGGTTTTGCTCCGACTCTGAGGGAGGCTTTAAATGGCTTTCTCCAGGGTAGATAGGGCTCTCATCTGTGAGTTCAGACCTGCAAAGCTGGATGCAGTCCTGAGAGTAACAGAAAAAAGTTTTTAGTTTTTAGTGTACCCTCATGTTGTTACAAACCAGCATAAATGTCTTTGTTCTGATGAACACAAAGGAAGATATGTTGAGAAATGTTTGTAACCAAACCATTCGTGGACCCCATTTACTTCCATAGTATTATTTGTACCTACTATGGAATTGATTGGGTCCACAAATGGTTTGGTTAAAAACATTTCTCAAAATATCTTCCTTTGTGTTTATCAGACAAAGTAAATTATACAGGTTTGTAACAACATTAGGGTGAGTAAATGATGACAAAATTTTCAATTTTGGGTGAACTATCCCTTTAATCTCAAAAATAGATTATGAGACCTTAGATTGGATTTCACAGCAGGGTCACATATATGTTTGAATATTGCCAGCCTGAGAAGCATTTTGATTCCTCCCAAAGTATCTTTTTCACATTTTAAAAACATTATACAGTAGAGTACACTGAAAAAAAATAAGTAAAATTTACTTTCTTTTGCAAGTTTTTGCACTCAGGTTTTTCCAAGTAAATTTTACACTTGTGAAATTAAGTAAACTTTACTTAGAAAAGCTGATTTAAATTAACAAAAAACAGTAAGTATAATTTACTTAAGTTTACTAAGTAAAGTAAAATTACACTTTAAAAAATCTGTGATGTTTACTTAAAAATATTATGTATTATATTGTTACGAAAACATTTTTAAGTACTTTTAAAGGCTTTTTTTAACAGAATCTTCCTGATTTAATCGCGTAAAATGTCTTATTTTCTTTAAATATTTTTTATTTGATAAAATACCACATTATGTTGAGCAAGTAAGAAGAGACTGTGCTCAGTACTGGCATTAGCACAGTTTTTGCTCATTGAGTGAATTAACACGTATCTTGTTACCTATTGTTTATACACAAGCACCACTCTTCTGAATGATGGTAACACAAAACTCGTAGAAACAGAAACTCTACTAAATCTCAAATAGAAATGAACATTAAACACTAACAAGTCTTTCTTTTTAGTTAAAAACACATAAAATAGTGTTTAATTTCACATTTTACTCTCCAAATGCAGTCCCATGCAAAGCATGCTGGGAACTACAAGTCCACTGCCTAGTTAGTTATATTTACTAAAATAATTCAAGTAGTTTTAACACAAAATTATTAAGTTAATCTCCTTCTTACAAATTTAAGTAGATTTTACATGATAAAATTAAGTTGAATTTACTCAATAATGTGATCATTTAGAATTACTTGAATTACTCACATTTTGGTATTTTTTTTACTTAAGAATTTAATTTTAAAACAATAATTGATTTAAAAAAAAATAAATGTAATAATTTTTTTTGTTAAATTTACTACATAATATTTTTGTACAGTGTACACTTTCAGTCAATCAGTGACTGTCAAAAAATGACAAAACTGTACATTTTCTGTCGCTGGGGTGGTACCCTAAGGGTCTGTTTCACATGTATACAAAACCTAATGTAATTTTGTATCTTTTGAGGTACAGTAAAAAAAAAATTTAGTACAAAATTAGTCATTTTGTGATCAAATATTATACCCTAAGGACCTATTGTGTACCTTATAAGTAAGTTTTACTTGAATTGCATAAATTGCTTAAAATTCCATGTATTATTTACTTTAAAAAATGGAGGCAAAAATGATGCACTATATTTTTAAGTAAATCCATCCTTTATTTCTTATTTCTGTAGAAATTACAGTATTACGGGCACGAGATTGCCACTAATTTACTGTAGATTTAATTTTATGTTATTTACAGTTTGTTCAAAGATAAATGAACATTAAACATTAACAAGACTTGATCTTTACAGGAATAAACTATAAAAAGTACAGCATTGTGGAAAGCGTTAGAAACCAAAATCTGAAAAAAAGAAAAAGGTTGGTTCCCAGAATGCTTTGCATATGAGGCTGTTTTTATTATTTTATTCAGTATAGAGAATAAAGACTTGTTAATGTTTAATAGTCATTTTTCTTTGTACAAACTGTTGCCAATAAATAAGATAAATATAAATCTACAATAAGTTACTGGCTAACTGCTGCATAACTACAGCATTTTTTTTTTAAGTGAACCTTTGAGGGTACCACCCCAGTGACGAAAAGGTACCATTTTGTACTTTTTTTAATGTATAAATGTGAATTTTAAATGTTAGTCATAAAGCCCACCCCTACATCTTGATAATATACTGGTCCCGACTCCCTATACTGACTGGTGCCTCATAAATCTATAGAATTTGTTCAGATCATGTCTCAAATCTTTGAGGCATGTCCATAGCACTTACACTGTCAATTTTTTTAAAATAATGGTCAATAAATGTCCCTAACTGTCACTGTGGTGGTAAATGTATTCCTTTGGACCTGAACAGTCCATACTGTATAAGTACATCAAAGGTACATATTGGTACCAAATGTATACATATCTGTACTTAAATAGTACATACAGTATTAGGACCTTTTAAAGTATATTGTCCCAGTGACAGCCCATTTTTCTGACAATGTACAGAAAGGTTAATACTTTAGGGTTTGAACAAACAACCTTAACCCTAAGTTTTAATGTTTGGCACATGCAGTACGTAGCTCGTCATATACTGTATGGACATGAACAATTAATATAGGCAGCAGTAATACTGATGTGTTCCCCCAATGTATTCATGCTTACCAAGATGTTGTCCTCAGTGCTGAGGTCTTTGCAGTGAGTGTTTTCCCAGCATTGGGCTTTAACATCAGATCCACCCGCACATAGCACAGCCAAAACCAGGAGCCAAGCGGGACACAACATCCTCACTCTCTTAAGCATATCTGATTAACCAGACAATGGAAAAGTATTATATGCAAATATTGATAGCACAACATCCTTGTGCAACCTCATTAAATACATTTGATGTAAAAGTTAAGGTGATGCATAATATTAACTCAATAAAAGAATAAAATGCATATCAGTAAAACCATAAAATAATTAAAAAAAAATAATAATCATCTGTCATTGACATTGTTTCCTCAATTAAAGCTAACATACTGCATGTTGAGAAAAAAAAACATCATAAACAACAAACAAGCAAAACCTCACAAAAATTGTGACTTTGACTTAAACTGCATGAAATCTGATGTCACCCACCTGTTGTATAGAGAACCTGTACTGCTTCAGCTTCTTCTCTCTGTGTATCTGTGTGTGATTGCTCCTCTGTGATGTCTGAAGCTCTTGACTAGTTGTCTTTTATAAGCTACCTGTGCGTCAGTTCCCCAAGGACACCAAACTCTAGCATACCTCTTAGCCACTTTTTTAATGGGTGGTGCAAAGTAGGTAACCCCGGTGCATCATCTGTCCAACAGATGACTAATCAATGGAAGCCTGATCGTCAACATCGAAAATGGCCCTTGTGAATGAGAGCAAGATTAGTGGAAGATCTGCATGTACCTGTTATATGTCAAATCACAATGCTGATTCCTGTGTGTTTAAGGGCATACGTGTCAGTTTACATGATTTCCGTCATTAAAGGTTGCAATTCATGTCGAATCAATTACAACGCATGTTGTGCTCATATTCAGTCACAGAGGTGCTAATCTTTGTTCAAAATTAATTGGAAGGTGACAGGGAAGCCATCTGGGAAGACATTTAAGTGCAGATATAATATAATATAATATAATATAATATAATATAATATAATATATGTGGGCCATTCTGCGACAACTCAGTTACATTCTAAAGTTTATTTGTGATTTACTGTTTTCATAATGTTTGTGATTCATTGTTTTCATAACATATCTTGAAAATATAACCTTGATATCTTTTATATTATAAGTAAAAAAACCCATAGAAAACTATGTTGGAATCAGTGGTCAGGCCCAGCTAAGTATCTAACCAATCGCTATCATTTTGTTTATGTAAATGAGGAAGAGTCATATCACGCCCCGGTTAAATACGGCGTACCCCAGGGATCAGTTTTAGGTCCTATTCTGTTCTCTTTATATATGTTACCTCTAGGAGACATCATCAGGAAACATGACATAAGTTTTCACTGTTATGCAGATGAGACCCAGCTTTACATCTCCTCTCATCCTAGCGAAACACACCAGCTCTGTAAACTAACAGACTGTATTAGCGATAAGTGACTGGGTGGCACATAACGTCCTTATGCTAAACTCCAATCTGACAGAGATACTTATTATTGAACCGAATCTCTCAAAACAAAATATGTCAGATTACACGTTGCCCATAGTTAGCTGCACTGTGGTGCTATCTTCCACGGTTAAGAACTTAGTTGTGGTGTTCGACAGCAATTTATCCTTCGATAGTCATATCTCCAACGTCTGACGCACAGCATTCTTCCATCTTAGAAATATCTCAAAAATACACATGCGTTCTGCATCAGATGCAGAGAAGCTTATCCACACTTTTATGACCTCTAAAATAGACTATTGTAACTCGTTACTCGGGGGGTGCCATGCAAATCAGGTAAACAGGCTTCAGCTAGTTCAAAACGCCGCTGCAAGAGTGCTTAATCGTTTTAAGAAGTATGACCACATAAGCCCAACTGGCTACTAGTCAAATATCGCATACAATTTAAAATAGTATTAATCACCTACAAAGCCTTATACGGACTAGCACCTTCGTATCTTAGAGAATTAATATCAGAATATAATCAACCATGTACATTGCGGTCGCAAAATTCTGGTCTAACTATCCCTAGAATATCAAAAGTGTCTAAAGGTGGTAGATCCTTTTCCTACTTAGCCCCTAAGCTCTGGAATGATTTGCCAACTGATGTGTGTGAATCAGACACAGTCGATCACTTTAAATCTAAACTTAAGACTTTTTCCTTTAACAAAGCATTCACATAATTTGTCTAGTAAATTATACTTATCTCGCAATAGTTAGCCTGTACGGAACAAAGCATTCACATAACTCGTCTGGGTAATATACTAATGCCGCAATAGCTAGCCTGTCTGGAACCGAGCATATAATAAAACACAAAACTGTGTGACACTTGCATTACATGTGAACGGCCCCTACGCTAATAGGATTTTGTTTCTCTCTCCCTTTCTCGAACCCGAGGACATTGAGACATGTTGTCATGTGTTTTCTATGTCAGTAAAGGCGGAAACAAAGGGTAACGTAGATATTAAAAACATTTACAGGCGACTGCACTGCCCCGTGTCACTGTTTAGGGCAGCAATTTTCTCATAATTTATAAGTAGTTGAAAACATTATAGATATTGTTAGTAATCAGCTGGACAAAATATATAACACCGGACTAGTGGTTTTTGGATAATTTACTGCAAATATCTTAAAAATTTTAGCTTTAACTTAGCACCCTCTTGTATACGAGACATTATTAATACGCTCGCTTGTAAAGTTTATTCATAGCCGCTGTATTCTGCTACTTATATTGTCTGTTGTATTTTTCTGTGTTTCCCCTGCTTCTTTTAATGTAAAGCTGCTTTGAAACAATTGCCAATTGTGAAAAGCGCTATATAAAAAAAATGAATTGAATTGAAAGTAAGGTCATGCCAAAGATTGAAATGAATGTGAAGTCATTGAGTGAAATCAAACTTTGGTGATTCTAATCACATAATTAGATTATGGGACTTTCCCTTGGATTTTATTTTACACATAATATTATATATTATATGCTTTATAATGGCCATATTGTGGCAACTTTGTCAGAAATCATTCGCTATACAACAATAATCGGCCAATCGTTTATAAAACAATCAACGATAGCAATTTATATTTAAAATCTAAATCCCAGCATTAAATGTTTTACAGAATGCATCCTATATTTAAGGAACACATGCGCTCATTCGCTGACTTGAGTGATTTTATTCATGCATTAAGTGTTTTCACATTGGTAACTATTGCTTGGCACTTTCCATTATGGCCACTTCATTTTTGGAGCCCTGACCTTGCTGGCTTTTACGTTACTGGTTGTTTTGTCTCACAGAGCCGTTTAGAAAGCCATAGAGGAGTATACTTGAGCTAAATGGAAAATAAAGGCTTGCTTGAAAAGCATAGCAAAATTTACTGACACTTTCAATAAAAATATCAATGAATAATAAACTTTAATGAATATCATTTTTGGCACACTATGAAATACTTTTGTGTTGATATATTTACTGCCATAGATGTGGCAGGACCCTTACCACCAACCCAAATCCAAAGTTTGTATTTTAAAGACATAGCATAAGGACATGCGTATTTCCCAGGCATCGCACATGTGTCAGGTAGAGGAATCCTATTAGAGAAGATTAAGAGGATAGGATGTTTGTCATTCCATTGTGAAGTGTCATTGGAAATGTAAAGAAAAAGCAGCACTTGCCACATTCTTAATAACAAAGGAGATTCCTGTCTGCTGAAAGGTAACCGCTTAACTTATATGTTTATTTGCATTAGTTTTTTATCTTTTTTTTTACATTTTATTATTATTATCATTATGCAATTGTTGGCATTTTACCACAATACTTTCATTTTAGCCTGAGACAACTTCAGGCTCATGCTCGAGAATTTATAATATTTTATTTAGTCTTTGTGGTACGTAACCTAACCCTTAATGTGCTTGTAAATGTGTTTTATGCTTAGATATAAGCGTGTCAATGCTATAGTTTATTTTCAAATAATGCTGCTTTCCAATCCACGAGGGATGTCTGGCCAGAATCCAATCAGCTTTCTCCGTCTCAATTACTTCCCATCTGCTGTGAAGAAGACAGCATTAAACCACAAGGAAATCAGCTTTATCAGGAGAACCCAAACAAACTCTAGATCACACTGGATTTGACTCTCTACTCCTTTTATATGGAGAACTTTCTTTTTCAACGCAATGAAGTTATCTGTGCTGTTTGGTTTGATCCTCCTCCTGGCAGTCTGGGCCCAGATTCCTGATGCTAAATCCAAAGATGCTACTGAAGAGTCTCAAAACACTGTCTCCACTAAAACAGACACATCTGAGACCAACACGCATCGTGTTAGCAGCGGTCTAATCCAATGTGGTGAATATAGCAATGAGATGATGCCAAACGGACAGTGTCGATTAATAGCCACATTGCCACAACTGGAAGAGCAGAGATGTCCCGATATGTTTCGATGTACAGACGAGGTTTCCTATTGGCTGCGTGAGAACGAGGAGCGCAAACAGCAAATTCAGGACTTGAAGGAAACCATCTCAGAACTTCAAGAGGAGCTTAGGAGCCACAGGCATCGCATCAAAGTCCTGGAATTGCAGGTAAGAGTAAACATAGAGGGTCTATAGATTCCTCACCCTGAGTAATCTTTACACTGTTTGTGAAACACCTGCCTTTGTTTGTAAAGCCAATGCCTTGGGCGCTATCCTTTCAAAAAATACACCTTTGTACCTAAAGGTTGCATATTAGTATATACTGGTACATTAGGGTCTTAAAGTAAAGAGGGACGTCCCGGTGAGTGCAATAATAGGCTAGTTGTTTTAAGATAAAATGCCTGGTGAGTTTTATTCAAAGTATGTTTAAGTCTTTTTAACTGTACCTTAAAAACATGTGTACATTGTCCACTGCAGTTACACAGAACGTAGATATTATTGTTTTACTAGTTCTCTGGATGTGTACTAATGCCTCATTAACCCTGATCAAATACTGGATTAGAGCTGGAATCTGTTCAACGGCCACACAGTGAGCAAGCGGCAACATTTAAGTCATGTTAAAATGCATTCATGGTCATCTGATCACAAGGGCTAAATACAGGTGTAAACAGGGTCTAAAATGTTGTACAGTAGGCTTTATGCCCAGCTGCACTACTTCCTGATCTTGAGCCAGCTCCTTGTTTCCTGTCTGCCATTATTGGACAAACTGATTAATCCAGGTGTGTCTGATTATTGTTGTTGTGACTACTGAGGTAAGGCATACCTGGATTAATCAGTTTGGCCAATAATGGCAGATAGGAAATAAGGAGCTGGATGAAGTTCAGGAAATAGTGCAGCTGGGCATAAAGACTATTGGATCCAAATCCCATGAGAATGTTTCACAATGTAGTGTTTGCACCAGTGTTTGCAAGCAGTGTATTATGGTTTACTATAATAAATGCCTGACTGGAAAAAGCATATATACAGTATGACTTTACTGCAACAGACTCCACTGTTGTATTACAGAAACTCCACTCATTTAAACCAGATACTCCAATTGTGGATTCTTCTTTTCCTGCATTTTTCCCAGATTGATAGTGCAAGCTGAAAGTAAAGTACTTTGGTGATTGACTTTTTTCCTATTCGCAACTATTTTTCCTCGCACGATCTCCCAAACATTTTTTTATCAACTGCTCTTTTTAATAAAAAAGAGCAAAAATGGCATCTGTGATAAAGTCGAATTCTCTATCTATATTTAAAAAAACCTTTCCTTTATATTTGATATTTTCCTAATATTCGTGACCCTGCCTGTGAAAACCCAGCTAACGTTATTTTTGTTTCTGATTTACTGTTTTCTACACAAGAGCACCCTACATAATGTAAAGAACATTTTGTGAAAATATAACCTTGATATATTTAATATTGACTGAGTAAGGTCATGTCAAAGATTGAAATCACTGTGAAATTAATAGGTGAACTCAAACTTTAATGCTTGTTATCTGAGAATAAGATTTTTGGACTTTAGCCTGCATTTCACTGGCAGAATCACATTTATTTCCTTCTTCCAACAGCTATAGTCAATTGTTTAAACTCATTTTTGAAAGTTGCTTTGGATGAAAGATTCTGCTAAACAATTAAATCACTGATTCTTGAAACTTTGGCAAAAACATGTCCCACTAAGAAAAGTGCTAATTCTGTTGGAAATTAATAACATTTTCATGAAGAAAAATAATCAATGTTATAATCAGGGGGTCCTTTGCACATATTTAAGGTTCCTTTATAGCATTGGTTCTCAAAGTTTACATTCAAAGGTCCAAATCTGAATTCTCATCATTTTCATAGGTCCGGAAAAACTTAATGTAAACCATTTGTTTATATAACAAATCAACACAAAAAAGTGTATTTTGCATTTAAAGTATTTTTTTTTTTTTTAAACATAAACACAAGAAATATGCCAAAAGTAACCAGGTGCCAAATACAGAGCAACCTACTTAGAGAAATGGCACAGTATGTTCTTCCATCAGATGCATAAACCATGGCAAAAAAAGTTGTGGTTGGTAGGCAGAGACACTGACCAAAATTAGGGGTGCACCTATAAATTGGCTGATGATGCTTGCTATGCTTCTCAATGAAGTACGGTGAAATGCCCCTACATCCAAAAGCCAGGGGGCGCTCTCGGGCAGAAACTTAATATGCGCTGCAGACGAAGAACCAGAAACACGCAGCTCCAGGAAATGTCTTAAGGATATATTTATGGCCCTGTCCCAAATGGCGCACTTCATGTGGACTTTCGGTCTCGTGGCCTTAAATTGCGCGTTCTCGCTAGTCTACGAGTCCGTAGGGTGTCCCATCTGTCATTTTTACGCTTTGAAGTGTGCTCATCAGCGCCTCCTTTACCCCCTTGATGCGGTCTTCAGCGAAGCCCGCACTGCAGCAGGCTTCGCGCACTTTGCCAACCCAGAAGTCCTTGCGAAAGGGCAATAAGACCAATCAGACGACGGAAGGGAGGAGTTCACACTGACGGGCAACTTCTCTACCTATTTCCGGTGTGATGCTCGAGTCTGTCCCAAAATACGACACCGGTGCACCCACGTGGACTCGCATCAAGGGTCCCTAAAGTCTGGACTACGTGATGTCATCAAAGTGTGGACTCTGAGTAGGACCACAAGTCCGGAGTGTGCCATTTGGGACAGGGCGTTTATTGCTGTTCTTCAAACCTTTTCAGGTATCTTCATGATAATAAAGAATATGTATAATGATTATGTTTGAGGAGTGTTGCTTTTTCAAGTGCATGTTTTAAATGAATCAAACATTGATCTGAACAGTGATTTCAGATTGATAAGGACTTACTGATCAAAAGCCGTAGTACATGAAGTAGCTGTGCATAATATTTGGGTGTGATGGCTACAGCGTCACACAGGAAATTTTTAAATAACTCGTTTTATTTTCGGACCAGGAATATTCTTAAATCTAAAAAGAAAAAAAACCTAAACGAATGGTTTACAAGTTTAATATGCATTTGTAAAGTAGCAAATGCACACATTTAATCAATCACATAGAAATTAATGCACTTGTAATATGAAGTGGACGCGGGTCCGGATCAAGTTCCCGTCGGGTCCGGATCCGGACCGGAGTCCGGACTTTGAGAACCCCTGCTTTATAGGTTTATTTTTATTTTTTATTAATTTAATGATTATATGCTGGCCCATTGCCTACGATATCAGCTGTCCTCGGTTAAGAGATAATCATTTCAACTTGATTAAAAAAGCCAAAAGTAATAATTGAATTGAATAATATATTTACCACATGAAAGAGTACATTTTAACATGTATTAAAAACTACAAACAGTAAGTTTTGAACAATATTTACTATTATTTTGTGACTGCTCAAAATGTGTCCCACATATTCGTCACCACCGTCAGATATTTATAAAAAGCAATAAAATCAGACAACTACAGGGTCAACTGCATTCCTGAAGACCCCATTTTCAAACCTTCAGCTCCTGTATGTTTGCTATTTTCTCTTAAACTTGTTCATATTTTTGGACACGGCTACTGTGACAACCATAACATGTCAACACCGTCATCTTTGTAAAAAAAATATTAGATTAGATTATGAATAAATGTATCATTTTTAAGAAGAGGTCTGAAGTAGCTAGCAACAGAGGGGAAACAAGATGGCTAATGTGAACAACTCATCTATTTTTTTATCTATATTAGGGTTTTGTCACCACCGTCAGGTTTTCGTCTTTTCTGTCAGGTTTTATGTATTTTAGGAAGTTATGATTTGATATTTGTTCATCACAGTGCTCAGGATTGTTATTTTTTGGACCAAATATTTACATAAAGTTTAAGCAAGAAGCCATTGACTAGAGTGGTATACATTTTGGAACGATGAGGCCAATGTCACCACCGTCAGATTAGTGTCACCACCGTCAGACAGAGTTTTATTTGTTTTAAATGAATATGCTTACAATATGTTTCTTCAGTGGTGTTGAGTTATTAAATTAATAGTCTCTATTAATACAAAAATATGTTTATTAAATAAAAAAATCATTACTTTTTCTATTTAGGCTTAAAGTAAACGTTGTATGAGTAATAACTGGAAAAACGCCTATTTTATGAAAAAAAAAAAAAATACGAACAGGGGAGGATGCACCAGTAAATTGCTGAACAGCCAAGAGCTTGGTCTATAATGATATACCTTCAGATTTTGTAATTAAACGAACTTTTTTTTCAAAATTTTAACCTGTTTTATCCAAATTCCCAAGAATTACTGAAATGTAATTTGGGGGAAATGTGTACTTTACTGATGTACTTGTATTCAATTTTGGGGGAAAATGACAATCTCTTTTAGTACTTTAAAGTACATTTAGACCTTTCATTGGTCATCACGACCCAAACCTCTCATCTTTCAATAAATATCTATTTTTTTTCCACTTTACTGTCCTAATAAGCCTATAAAATAATTTTATTACTATAAATGTTACTATAATTTTCTTTGAAAAAAACCTCTTTTGGCCCTTATTTTTATTAATTTATTTATTAACCTAAACTGTATAACTATTTAAAGCTAAGCTGATAGATCCGACTATGCCAAGCTATGACTAGATCCAAGGTTCAGTTGCAGTTCACTAAAAAACCGAATCTCTCTTCATCAGGAAAATGACTTTGTCTTTGTTACTTAACACTTCTACTGAAGTTAAGGGATAGTTCACCAAAAAATTGAAATTTTGCTTCATTTACTCACCCTTGTGTTTTTACAAACCTGTATTAATTTCTTTGTTCTGCTGAACACGAAGGAACATATTTTAAGCAATGTTTGGAACAAAAACTATTTTGAGCACCATTTACTTTTGTAGTAGTATTTTTGCCTAGTATAGAAGTTGATGGCGCTTATATGTACCTCTGAGGTACTAATATTAACTTTTAAAGGAAAACACCACCATTTTTCAATCTTTTACTTTGTTTCTATTTCAACTTAGACTAATTAATACATACCTATCTTTTTTCAATGCGTGCAGTTAATCTTTGTACAGCGCATCGTGAACGTGTTAGCATTTAGCGTAGCCCCATTAATTCCTTAGGATCCAAACAGGGATGAATTTAGAAGCGACCAAACACTTCCATGTTTCCCAATTTAAAGACTGTCACATGAGTAGTTAAACGAGTAAGTATGGTGGCACAAAACAAAACGTGTAACGTGAAACTGTATTGTATAGGTGAAAAGCACTTACAGAACTTTGACCTCGGTGTGCAGTAACATCATCACTTCTGACTACTCCCCCTTTCGCTCAATCTTCTGTCAATATTACTGCGTCCGAGGTCAAATTGCTGCAAACTAAGTGCTCTTCCTCCATTCAGTATTGTTCTCTTTTTTTTTTTAAATCGGCACGTTTTATTTTGTGCCACCATACTTACTCGTGTAACAACTCATATAAGTTTTCAAAAAGGGAAAACATGGAAGTGTTTGGTCGCTTCTAAATTCATCACTGTTTGGATCCTAAGGAATGAATGGGGCTAGGCGAAATGCTAACACATTCACGACGCTCTGTACAAAGATTAAGTGCATGCATTGATTAAAGATAGGTATGTATTAATTTGTCTAAGTTGGGGTAAGAACATAGTAAAATATAAAAAAACAGTGGTGTTTTCCTTTAAGGTGCAAACGTTTTTTTTTTTTTTTACAGACTGCCCCAGTAACAGCTTTATAATTTTTGTCAGACAGTCTAGGCACTATTATACTAAGCTGCTTCACAACATGCTTTATAATGTCTATGTTATACTATGAATGACCACTAATGCTGATATTTTATAGGGTTTGTTGGGCCACATTCAAATCCCCTACACTAATTGACAGGATTAAATGATCAGTGTCACTTTTCCGTTCAAGTGTACTTGTTTGTAAACAACAGATGGGCTGCATTCTCAAATGCATTTTTGTGGTTTTTAATTGATTATTTTGAACAAAATTGGATTATTTTGTGAATTTTAATTGGCAGAGTGAAGAGAAATATGGCACAAACTCTTCAACAGAGCATCGCTTACTGCAGCAGATCCTTGAAGAAACTAATGATCTGCTGCAGATCCACGGATCACTGATTTACGACATGCAAGCAGAGATCAGCAACCTAACTATGATAGTGGATCGTGTGAGGCGCAATCCCGGCTGCATGATCAATGTCATCCGCTCGAACCCGCTGGTCAGTGCTCAAGACACTCTTTATCCAGGTCAGCATGAGCTTACAAGACAATGTTTTGAAAGGTGATGCTAAGCTCATTACGTGCTGCCGTAGGCAGGTCTAAATATTTTTATTCAGCTCATTATTGCCAAATTAAAGGGATAGTTCACCCAAAAATGAAAATTCTGTCATCATTTACTCACCCTTATGTTGTTACAAACCTGTATAAATTTCTTTGTTCTGATGAACACAAAGGAAGATATTTTGAGAAATGTTTGTAACCAAACCACTCGTGGACCCCATTTACTTCTATAGTATTCGTTTTTCCTACTATGGAAGTGAATGGGGTCCCCTAACAGTTTGGTTACAAACATTCTTCAAAATATCTTCCTCTTTGTTCATCAGAACAAAGAAATTTATGTGGGATTTTAACAAGATAAGAGTGAGTAAATGATGACAGAATTTTCATTTTTGGGTGAACTATCCCTTTAAGCTATATTAAAAGTCCTCGCTAGGACTTTGTGACTGCTATTGCCATTGTTCCACCTTTTGTCATTGCATTCAGTATGTTATACAGTACATAACTTATACATTTCCTTATATACATATAATCACTATATACATATAATCACTTATATACATATAAGCACCTTTAGTGTGTTAAAGGTGCAATGTGTAAATTTTAGGAGGTTTGACAGAAATGCAGTGTATATGCAGTGGTGCATAACCTTACATAAGACCTTACATAATGTTTTATACCTTAGAACGAGCCATTTTATTTACACACACTGCGGTCCCCTTACATGGAAGTCGCCATTTTGCGCTGCCATGTTTTTCTACAGTAGCCCTAAACGGACAAACTGCTCTGCAGAGCGACAACATGTTTGTCCTGCGGTGTCATAGCTTCTCTATGTGCTTCGAAATGGAGTGGTAAGCAAGGACCCACAGTTTGCAATTCGCGACTTCACCACTAGATGCCACTTAAATACACAGTGCACCTTTAATTGTATTGTAAATGTGTCATTATGTTATTATAAAATATGAAATGTAACACATATATCTGCATTCTGCATATTGTTAAAGGGGCGATTTCAAAGACAGGGCTTATCCTAGTCCCAAACTGAAATGCAAGTTTAAGCTGCCTTAATTTAAAAACACCTTGTACTGACATATCTTAACGTATATCGGTGCCATTGTTTTGTCTCAAGATGCACACCAGCATAGTTTTTTGTAAGGTTTGTTTGTAAAAACTACTTAAATGTCGTAATATGACTAAGGCCTAGTCCTGAATTAATCTAAGCATGTCTGGGGAATTGCCCCAATGAATTGAATAAAATCCACTAAAAATGAACTTATGTAATTTGATTTAATATTTTGTTTTCCTCAGATGTTCAGCACATGAGAAACTGTCCAACTGACTGTGCATCCCTACACTACAATGGAATCCACAGGTCTGGGATTTTTACTGTTGTCCCCTCGCTCGGTTCGACACCAGTAGAGGTTTACTGTGATATGGATACCCAAGGTATTTTTTTACAAAACACGTTCATAGACTAGTAGTTAAAGGAAAACACCACCGTTTTTCAATATTTTACTATGTTCTTACCCCAACTTGGACAAATAAATACATACCTTTCTTTTTTCAGTGCGTGCACTTTTAATCTTTGTACAGCGCTTCGTGAATATGTTAGCATTTAGCCTAGCCCCATTCATTCCTAAGGCTCCAAATAGGGATGAAAATTAGAAGCCACCAAACACTGCCATATTTTCTCTTAAAGATGACTTAAAACGAGTAAGTATGTTGGCACAAAATAAAACTTTTGTTTGGAGCCATTGGAATGAATGGGGCTAGGCTAAATGCTAACACATTCAAGAAGCGCTGTACAACGATTAAAAGTGCACGCATTGAAAAAGATAGGTATGTATTAATTCATCTAAGTTGAGGTAAAACAGTAAAATATTAAAAAAACTGTGGTGTTTTCCTTTAAATCAGCATTTAAGACTTCTTTTTGGGATTAAAGAATCATTGTCTTTTTACAAGGAGGTGGCTGGACCATGATTCAACGTCGACAGGATGGAAAAGTTCATTTCAATCGTAAATGGACAGAATATAGGGACGGCTTCGGAGATCTTCATGGAGAGTTCTGGTTGGGAAATGACCACATCCACGACATCTCCAGTCAGGGGGAATATTCCCTTCGGATTGACCTGGAGGATTGGAATGGCAAGCACAAACATGCACTGTACCAAAACTTCTGGTAAACACAATGAAGGCAAATCTTCAAAATATTTACAAAATATCACTAATATATGCAGGTTGGGTGTGACCATGTATTTCCAGTGCACATACAGTAGTCTTTATAATATTGAACTAAAGAAGAGAAAGGAGAAAAAGGTTTTCGTTTCCCTTCATAAAGTATCTCTTTACGAATTCCCAGACTTTTTGGGGAATTTAGATTATTCTTCTTATCCCCCAGAGTCCATACATACCTTTTTCATCTCCGTGCTTGCCGTAACTCTCTCTGATGCACCCGCCCCTAGCCTAGCTTAGCACAAAGACTGGAAGTAAATGGCTCCAGCTAGCATACTGCTCCCAGTAACTGCTACTTGGGCGGAGTGATTTGCTCGCAGCACCTGGGAAGCACCGTGGTAAGGAGCAGAGAGTTCGCGCAAGTTTACTCTAATTACTCTGCCCAAGTAGCAGTGCTTTGCCTTCTGAGAATATAGTTTCCAGTATGCATACAGTTAAAAGATGGTTGTGTCTCATATGACCTTGTTATTTGTACACGCTGTGACTATACAAATCACAATATATAAATAGGTAAATGTTGGTGTTATTTTTTCACTTATTGGCAGCAGTATGCTAACTGGAGCCATTCACTTCCAGTCTTTGTGCTAAGCTAGGCTAGTGGTTGGTGTGTCAGAGTTACGGGACACACAGAGATGAAAAGGGTCTGTATGGGATACGGTGAATAAGCTAAAGTCCCAAAAAAGTCGATGTGTTCCTTTAAACTACAGAAACCAATTACGCACAAATCAATGCCTTATTTTCTTTTCCAGGATTGAGAATGAGGAAAATCATTATCGTCTCCATGTGACTGGATTTAGTGGTACAGCTGAAGACTCGTTCGGTTGGTACCATGACAAGCAAAGCTTCAGCACACCTGACACTGGTAACATCTGTGCTGAGATATCTCACGGAGGTTGGTGGTACAACCAGTGCTTCTATTCAAATCTGAATGGAGTTTATTATAAGGTAGGACAAAAACTTGAATCTATTCATGCAGGTTGAAACATGAAATGCATCTTTTGAAGTAACTGCAATGTAACTTGGGCATGATCTTACTGTGCCGTTGAACAGGGAGGGCGCTACTCTGCAAAAGTAAAGAATCTTTTGGGACCTGATGGGATTATATGGTACTCATGGAAGGATTCAGATTATTACTCTCTGAAGAGGGTGAGCATGATGATGAGGCCACGGACATACAGGCCACGCCCCTCTCCGTAACAGCACTTTAGGGTTTAGGTAAAACAGTACTGGTGGTGGACATCATAGGGCCATTGTTGTTTCCTAATGGTTGAGCAATTGTGTAAACTGTGTTTAAAATCTTAACTGCACTTTCTCAATCTGGTCAATCATTTTTTTTAAGTACTAAATCAGTACAAGAAAGCTAATGCATTGATGTTAGGCTACTCAATAAATCCCAGTCATCCAGTTATTAAATGTAACTTTAAGGATAATCATTAATTATATTTTTCATTATGTATATACAGTTCACTTATGTGTTGTGTATGATCATGCTTTAAGATAATTTGGTAACAGATTTTGTATTTAATTCTTAAAGTTGCAAATAAAGTTGCGACTTTACCTCTCTATCGCCATCTCTGTTTGAAATGTATAATTGCAGTTATTCGAGTAATTTATCTGTACGTGTTGTGTATTGTGCTTCACCCTGCGATACCCTGGTCATAAATCCGTAAGTAAGAAAATTTTTTTGCGTATTTACCAAGGGGCAACCATTCAATCTCTCTGAGGAATCCAATACAAAAGTGACATAAACTGCAATTTATTGACCGTCCACTAGAGGCTGGCTCCAAACACAAGTCAATTTCCATAGACCCCCAGGGTTAAAATGCCCAACTTTACAGCAGAAAATAATATGTTTACAGCCTGGTACAAAAAATAATTTTGGTCTGTATAGCTAATTTCGCCCTTCATGACAGCTGTACTCATCGGTTATATTATTAAGCCTTAATGTTCGGCATAATTAAGGGTGTGGTAACTTGAGTGACAAGTGAACTGCCACTGCTGTCACTACCATCGAGCTTGGCAGGCGTGGTTTCAGCAACAACCACCTCAACTTCACCCACCTACCGCCTCTTTACCCATTTTCGGATATGCGCGAGTGATGCCCGGTGACGCGCTGCCATTGGCTTAAAAAAAACTGGGTGATGTCACAGACACTACGTCCATATTTTATACAGTCCATGGTATTTACCATAGACTGTAAAAAAGATGGATGTAGTGTCCGTGACGTCACCCATAGGTTTCTGAAGATTGTTTTTGAAGCTTAAAGTAGGCGGTGCCTGCCGTCGCCATCTTGGCCGCGTGTCACCGTGCATCACTCACGGATATCTGAAAATAGATAAAGAGGCGGGACGTGGGTGTAGCTGAGGTGACTAGTTGCTAAAACCACGCCCGCCTAGCTCGACTCTAGTGACGGCAGTGGCTGTTCAAACGTCACTCAAGTGGCCACCCCTTAATTATGCAGAACTTTAAGGCATAATATCATTTAAACAGATGAGTTACAAAAAAATTCACCCTCCCTCACAGTTGTCATGAGGGGCAAAATTAGCTATAAAGACCAAAAACACTTTTTGTACCAGGCTGTAAACATATTATTTTCTACTGTAAAGTTGGCCATTTTAACATGGAGGTCTATGGGAATTGACTCCCTTTTGGAGCCAGCCTCTAGTGGACAGTTGATGAATTGCAGTTTAAATCACTTCCATATTGACTTCATAAGAGAGATCGAAGGTTGACCCTCAAGAATTTACTCAACAAC
The DNA here is from genome assembly GCF_030506205.2 of Paramisgurnus dabryanus. Classification (NCBI taxonomy): domain Eukaryota; kingdom Metazoa; phylum Chordata; class Actinopteri; order Cypriniformes; family Cobitidae; genus Paramisgurnus; species Paramisgurnus dabryanus. The sequence continues at coordinate 28,181,597 of NC_133353.1, forward strand.
TGATTTGTGTTGTAAATGAATGCAGGTTGAAGTAATAGGTATAAGCATTGTCTGACAATCTGGCAACGCTTGAACCAATTTATTTTCAATATCTACAATATATAGTATTTTGGATTGCCTGGGTAGCCCAAATACTGGATTTTCAGTAACATAACTAATTATAAACTAAAGTGAAAATCATTCAATTAAAAATGCACAATTAAACTGCAAGCATTATTTAAACTTTTTTTTTTTTTTTTATAAAAAAGTTGCGATTGGATGGGCTATGAATGTCACTGAATACACACTGGACTAATGACTGATAATATAATACCAGTGTAATATTATTATGTGCGAGGAACAGATGCTTGTATAATACAAAAGTGTTCAGTCATTTATTGACTAAAATGTATATTTTAAAACATTTCTACATTTTGTTATTAAAATTTTTTTTTTTTACCTTTGTATGACTTTATGTGGTCTACACCTCTCTGCTTAGAGCTACAGATAACATATCTGTATCATCCATAAAGACTCACTTACTGTCTATCACACACCAACAGATGAGGGTGGAGAAAATTAACAAATCAACTGAATATGTTTTTTACTTTTTTCATTTCACAAAGCACCAGAGAGAAGAACGGAAGACTTGAAAAATGAAAACAAAATTCAACAAGTCGAAACTAATATTTATATACTGTTAGAGGAAGGAAACAGATTTGGGGCAGAGTGCATTTCCATGCTCGGGTTCAGTCTTTAAAACACACACACACACACGCACGCACGCACGCACGCACACAGACACACAAAACGTACAGGTTTCATTATTGCTCCATTATTATAATTCAAGATAAATTTGTGAGGACCTTTTATAGATGCAATGGTTTATGTACTAAAACAATGATATTTACTATAGGCTACCCCTAAATCTAAACCACACAGAAAGATGATTAAGTGTAGTCAAAATTGAATGCACACGCACACAAAATAACTACACTATTTATTTCCTTTTCCTTCCTTCTAAGGTCAGAGATTTGTTTCCTCTTAGTAAAACTGAAATATCAGCTTCCTCAAACAGGACCACAGTCTCACAAGATATTTCTGTGCTCTGCTAAATTAATTTTGACTACATACAGGCCAAGAAAAAGCACAGCGAAAGGTATAAAGACAGATTTATTACATTGAAACGGTTTGTTAAAAGCAAATATTATACATGAGACAGAGACATTTTTAGATATTTTGCATAGAACATATTACCACAGGTAAAGATATGACCATACTGCTTTTATCTAAAACTTACCACATCTAAACATCCGACCTGTTTACCATCACACACTACCAGAAAATAAAATCACATCAATTTAATTAAAAAGTTAATAAAGTAATTTGGTACAAGGCTCAGCCTGAGCATACTCGCATGTGTCCCTGAGAGACCTTATATTTTTATACAGGAGCGTGTTAGCCCGTGTTAGCCACAGTAACAGTTCACATTCACTCTCTCAATAAAATGTTTGGTTAATGATTTCATCTTACTGTATGGTGTGCACACACCTTGTATCATAAGTTTTATATCATTACAAAATAATTCATTTATTTTGTTAAGTGGAAAAAGATGGTTAATTAGGGTTAAAAAGCACAAGCAGCAGCCGTATGTTTGAAGTTTCACGAAACCGACCCGGTTTGACGGCACGTCCTCACATGGTAGTATATTGGCCGAGAGCTTTCTTCAGCTTTTCCGCAATCTAGCCAAATAAATAGAGCAGGACATAATCACACATAGACTCCATACAATGTTTACAAAAAAATACACTATTTTGTTACTCACCGTCTCATAGAATTTCACCTGTTCTTCCAGGTAGAACTGCATCAGTCTGTTGTAATCATAGATACGGTTGCTATGGAAGTGATTCATCTCCGCTAAAGAAACAGATGGCAGGTCTAAAGTTACATGTGTGTGGCAAAGACAGGTACACGTATACATTTGCGACCCAGTATGTGAAATGTCATTTTTGTGTTTTCAACATAAAATCATCCTATACATAATGTGAAAATATAACATTGATATCTTTAAAGGGATAGTTCGGCCAAAAATGATATTGAACCCATGATTTACTCACCCCGAAGACGTCTGAGATGCATGTCCATCATTTTTCCTTCAGTTAATCAAATGTAAAGTTACGGGGTTCACGTCCTTCAAGTCCAAAAAATGTGCATCCATCGTTCACAAAAGAAATCCAAACGGCTCCACGATGATAAACAAAGGCCTTCTGTGCCGTTTTGTTGTAGAAATATCCACATTTAAAACTTTATAAAGGAAAATAACTAGCTTCCGGTAACGCCGCCATCTTAGTCGCGTCCACATTCAAGATGAGAGTGTATGCAGTTTACGGAGGTTTCTCTGATGCTGGTCTGTGCCCCCACCCTCCGAATTTGTCATTCGTTACTAAGAAAAGTGCGTACACTATGCTGATACTCTCTCCTGAATACAGAGGAGTTTAAGATGGCGGCGCTACCGGAAGCTAGTTAATTTCGTTTATAAAGTTTTCAATATGGATATTTCTACAACAACACCGTGTAGATTACCCTCAGGAGGCCTTTGTTTTTCATCCTGGAGCCATTTGGATTTCTTTGGGGAAGGATATATGCAAATTTTTTGGACTTGAATGAGCTGGACCCCGTAACTTTACTGTTTAGCAGCTGGAAGATATAAGACATTTTCTAAAATAACTGAAAATGTGTTGGTCTGAAAAATGATGGGCATATGCATCTCGGATGGCTTTGGGGTGAGTAAATCAACCGTTTAATATCATTTTTGGCAGAACATCCCTTTAATATTGACTGAGTATGGAATCCTTTGATCTTATTAAACGACTTAATCCTGGATTTCACATTTAATATGTACCTTGCAATGCGTAAGACATGGTGCTAAGATTCTTCTCCATCGTGTGCTTGTCTTGTTGGCTAATCTTGTTCAGTGCCACCAAATGGTCCGCTTCTTTAACTTTATCAATGGCAGCCTGAGGAATAATAAAAAGAAATGATCAGATAAAAACTACTGTAAAAAAATTGTTGAGTTGATTTGGCAAAAATAGTTGTGTCAACTAATATTTTTGAGCTAAATTAACTGAAATTATTAAAGGAAAACACCACAATTTTTTAATATTTTACTATGTTCTTACCCCAACTTCGACAAATTAATACATACATATGTTTTTTCAATGTGTGCACTTAATCTTTGTACAGCGCGTTGTGAATGTGTTAGCATTTAGCCTAGCACCATTCATTCCTTAGGATCCAAACGGGGTGAATTTTTATCCGCTTAAAAAAATTGCCACCTTTTATTATTGTGCCACCATACTTACTTGTGTAACTACTCATTCTTTAAATAGAGAAAACATGGAAGTGTTTAGTGACTTCTAAATTTATCTCTGTTTGGATCCTAAGAAATGAATGGGGCTAGGCTAAATGCTAACACATTCACTACGCGCTGTACAAAGAGTGCACGCATTGAAAAAGATAGGTATGTATTACTTTGTCTAAGTTGGGGTAAGAACATAATAAAATATTGAAAATCGGCAATGTTTTCCTTTAAGGCAACTGAGTAACTTACTTAATTTATTAAGTTGAACCAACTTTTTTTTACAGTGTAGAATGGTACAACAAACATACATTTTAAGCACTTTATATTTCCTTTTTGCTTTAACAACAGTGAAACCTGATTATTTATGTTATCCTATGAGATTTTTTTTGTGTGTGACTTGTTTCAATGTAGTCTCAGACGTTTGCACCCTTGTGTACATTGTCACAGACAATTTTATTAACAAGCATCCTTCTACAAACAACATGGAAACATTCATTGACAATACAAATGAGGTTAAAGATTTGTACCTTATGAACTCCTAACGTGTCAGGGAAACAGCCCAGTAGTCCCTTATATTCGTTGTTTGTTTCCATTAGGAAGTGTAGATCTTTTTTTGGCTTTTAAACAAAAAGCATCACCAAAATTAGTTTCTTGCTATATCAATAAACACGGGCTTAAACTCTAAAAACAGCAATCTGAATGGCATTATCGTTGGCCAGCCTTGATGGTAACAATTTTATCACATTTGGGAAATAGCTGCAGGATACAAAGATTTGGATGAGGGGAACTGCTAGAGTTCAAGTTAAATATTTCACATGAGGAAATATTGGATTTTTGTCACCTGTCCAGCAACAATCTCTGCTATTTCCTCATACGTCTTTCCTGTTGCAGTTAATGCCTCAGTAAGAGTCGATTCACCTTTAAATAAAGAAGAAGTTTGTATTTGTGATGCAAACAGTTTGATAATAATTAACTATAACAACTATAAGATATGTAACTTTAACTATATAATATGTATAACTTAGTAAATTTACTGCTATTGTAATAAAAGCTTTAGGCTCTTACTTGGGTATCCACTGTTGTTGAAAACTGAAGACATGTTCTGAAATGCTTTTCCTATCTGCCGATATTCCTTTTGCAATGCTGTAGATTTAAAAACAAGATTTCCTCAGTGGACAAACCTCCATACAGTATTCAATAATACATGAATAATATGTGACACAAAACCATAAGGGTCAAATTTTTTTAATTGAGATAATCTGAAACCTGAATAAATAAACTTTCCATTCATGTATGGAATACAAAATAAATCTGAGTATTTAGAAGATCGCCTTTTAAGTTGTCCAAATAAAGTCAAATAATATAAATGATAAATACAATTTGATATATTTATTGTAGGAAATGTATCAAAAATCTGGAACATGATAATCTTTACTTAAAGGCATTAAAGGCGGGGTGCAGGATTTTTGAGAAACGCTTAGGAAAAGGGAGTCGAGCCAAGTACCAAAACACGCTAGAGTACAGTAGCTAATCAGTAGTAAGGGGCGTGTCTACTAACCGACATCGTTGCCTGGGTAGCGTATGTGTGGGGCGGGTCTATCAAAAGAAGGTCCAGCTTTTATTGGGGTAGGGGCTTGTTTGTTTGGGTGATTTCAAATGTCAACATTGGCTTTCAGAGATCATGCACCCCACCTTTAAACCACCACCATACTCCAAAAATCAATTTCAGGACTTAACTGGCGTTAAAACATAAAATGGAAGATGACCGTGTAAATACGATTTTTTTTTTTACTGCGTGGAGTTACTGTTACTTACGGCCTGTACATCTCTTCCAATGAAGATTACCAACAGCCAGCAGCTCTTTAACACTGTTATCCATTGATCTAGCAAACTGACTGTACAATTCACACTTCTGTTCCCTACAATCACATCAAGAAGATACCACTCCGTTAACGAACAAATAAAATTATTCTTTTCCAAACAAAAACTTAAAATTAAAGGTGACATAGAATGATTAAACGGGGTATTTATCCTTGTTCTGTGATGTGACATGTACACAAAAATGTTTTGTTTGGGTCGGTAATGCCTTAGACGCTTCCTAAAAACCTCTCTCAGATAGCTCTATTACGGTGGGGGATTTTAAACAAGTGGTTTTGCACCTATTTGGCTCCCCCTACTGGCTTGACTTGCAATCTCATTACTGATTGGCTGACTTTGCTGCCACTCAAAAAATGTAGCCAATTATTTTAAAGTGGAGGCGCAGTGAGATGCCTGTGATGTCATAAGCATCAGTTTTTCAGATTGGGCGGTTTTCTGGCCAACATTTCTAAAAGAGGAATTTCTATAAGACTGAGATGTTTAGCATGTTTAGCACTTTTTGTATGTTTGTGTATGCGGGTAGACTACCATTATTCAACAAAGACAAGGTAAAGATGGTTTTTCATTCTCTGTCCCCTTTAAAGAAAAGAGGCAGTAAAAATTGGATTATTTGTAAAATAAAATAATATTAATTCAAGTGCCTCACACTTGAACTGGATCAAGCTCTGGAAGCTCTGGATCCATGATGGAGAAAATTTTCACACCCACAGTTTCATCTTTCTCTGCCTTCCGCTTTCCTAGTTTCCAATCCTGATCGAAAGAATACATAAAGTTAGTCATGATTCGACTTATGATGTCATAGCATAACATAACTGTTCACTTAGCCAAGTAAATATACAGCACAACATTACAAAACATTTCTCAAAGGATTTGTCATTTGCCTTTTTAAAGAAGAGATAGACAGAAGTTTACATTTTGGTATACATTGTGTGAATTTTTGTGTAAATGTGGAAAATTAAAATTTGTATTACCCAGTGGACAAATGTTTTAACAAAAAAAAACCTCAGCAAAGATATTATATACAAAAAGATTATGCACTGCTATAAAGTGCTGAAGGGATTAGGATATATAACTAGTTTTAAACAACATGCCTTACTAAAAACATTATGTGTGTGTATTTTGGGGCAAAACGAAAGACACTGATGTATTTTAAGATATGTCAGTGCAAGCTGTTTTCAGTTGGGAAGTTCCCTCGCTAAAAAGCCCATTTTTCCCATAGACTGGAATATCACAAAAAAATCAACTCTGTGTACAAAAGTTTACACAATTACACGTTTTGTCCAACAAGATGATCTTCACAGATGAACACAACTTTAATGAATTTTGAAGTATACTGTCTATTTCTAATAAACAAATTAAGACTTCAAAATTCATAAAACTTGTGTTCATCTGTGAAGATTAATTTATTTGTTGGACAAAACCTCTAAGTGTCAAAAACTTAAAGACTTAGGGGCAGTTTCTCGGAAAGGGATTAGACCAATCCTAGACTAAAATATATATATAAGGGGCAGTTTCCTGAAAAGGGATTAGACTAGTCCTAGACTAAAATAAATGTAAGAGCTGTCCAAACTGAAAACAACTTGGATCGACATATCTTAAAATACATCAGTGTTCTTTGTTTTGCCTCAAACTGAACACAAGTAATGTTTTTAGTGAGGCATGTTTATTAAAACAAGTTATACAGTATTTCCTAATTAAACTAAGGTAGGCCTAGTCCTGGCTTATGCTAATCCCTGTCCGGGAAACCACCCCTAAATGTCTAGTCCTAGACTAAAACATATATTTTAGTCTAGGACTAGTCTAATCCCTGTCCGAGAAATTGCCCCTAAGTCTTTAAGTTTTTAACACTTACAGGTTTTGTCCAAAAAGTTAATCTTCACACATGAACACAAGTTTTATGCAAGTCTTAATGCATTTATTAGAAAAACAAATGTAGACTTCAAAATTCATAAACATTCTGGGGATACCGAAGACTATTTTTCTATGGCTGAAAACACCTAGGTTAGGGGCCCTTTAAGAAACAAAATTTATGATAAAGTTGATGTTAATAAATTGTGACTTTATAGCTTGCAATTTTAGAGATATCAGTCTTTCCACATTCAAGTAGATGCGTGACTAAAATAACTGCCCAAAGGCGTTGCAAAGGTGGCTGCCTAGGGGCGCTTCTTCCCTAAAGGGTCTTTGAAAACGGTTATATTGGACTCATATTTAATCAAACCAAAAAAGTTTAAAGTGTTCCTGTAGCTTAATTGGTAGATCACTGCATTAGCAATGCAAAGGTCATGGGTTTTAGGGCCGAACGATACATCGAATTTTCATCGTCATTGCAATATAACTCACGAGATGAAGACATCGCAACAGACAGCCTTGACGCGATGAATGAAGGGAAAACGGTAAGCGCATGTAATATACGTTTGACCTATCACGTTTAGTCCTGAAGACATGCCCTGCGTCCCACACCGCATACTTCCATACTATATAGTAGGCGAAAAGCACTACTTCTCGTACTTTTTGCATACTATATAGTATGGAAGTAGGCAGTTTGGGATGCGTTGATTCACATATTGCGTCCTCAAGTTCATTATTTCAAATGTAGGCGCGCAGTATGTGCGCTCTGGAAGCGTCACGGTCGCGACTCGCACAAGGTGCGACGCGCTCGTTTTTCCAGGCTTTTCAAAAACATTTTAACTTTTCATAATGACACAAGCGCAGCGTGCAGATCATGTGACAATAACCTACATGTCTAGCGTTTTCCACGCGTTTTTAGGGGCAACATGTGAATGGCCCCTAAAACATGAAAAAATATAAAATATTTATCGCAACTCACATCGTCATCGCAACATTAAACAATGTCACCGCACATAGCAACTTTTGCTCACATCGTGCAGCCCTAATGGGTTGAGTTTTCAGGGAACACACATACTGATAAAAAATAACACTGAGTGCGTTTACATGCACAGTCTTACGCCGATTATGCTTAATAAACTGATAACACGTGGGGTCATGTAAACGCGTAAAGTGCTTTTCTTTAATCGGGGAAAGCCCATAAACAGCGTATGCAAAAACCGATCGGCACAGGTAGTTTTTTGCTCATTACGCCGATTTCGCATGGCATGTAAACACCTTAACCCGCTTTCTCACGGTTTTGTCCATGTGTGCATGTCTCCGCGTATGAAATATAAACGTCACACGCGGAAGTAAACGCAAGGTAACGCATAAAAGTCTCCGCTCGACTAAAGCAGTTGACAGAGAAACTGTGAAAATAAAAGCTCATGTTACATTTACAGGTTCTGCAGACACGATGAGAGATACAACAGTACAGCTTAAGACAGATATGCCGTCGGCTTTTTGATCGACTATTGTGTACTATAGGTGGTGACGTCACTGCCTGCGAGAAACCTGATAATTCTCCAAGTCCCATGTAAACGCAGTTGACTGCATAGCCGGCTTATTGATTTGCATGTAAACGCATGAAAACAGTTTTCTATAATAAGCAGATTTTTTATAGTTATCCGCTTATTCTGTGCATGTAAACGCACTCACTATAGGGCTTGAATGCACTGTTGAAGTCACTTTGGATAAAATTGTCTGCCTAACGTAAATAAAACAGAAAACAGTTGTTGAACAGGTTTACTGAACACACCAACATATTCCACTGAAATTCATGCTTATGTAGTAAATAAACAGAGAAATATTTTGTAACCACAACAGAGTCAAAAAGTCCCTGGGAAATTAACCTACAGTATAACTGGGTTACTTTAAGCGCATTAAGCTATGATTTTAAATGCACACATCACCTTTAATCTGACCTAATTGGATATTTTTTTATTCAACTTAATCTTGTGTTAAATGCAAGAATGTGCTGTGAATGTGCTGTATACTGTAATAGATAAACCAAATGTACCTTCTCATCTTTGTAGTTCAGGAAAAGTTGAAAAACTTCACTGTTTGAAATCACTGGATGTCGGCACATCCGAGACATCCAGCCCTGCAGCCGCTCCATGCGCATTTTGATAAATTCGTCTTCAAATCGGCCTAAACAAGAATGGAGGTCAGGTGTTAGTCTGCCAGTTTTGTGTCCAGCTGAAACATTTTGACACCTTTTTTAAGTCTTGGTCACCTGTAACTTGTTTGTCCGGCAGACTTGGGATGGGCAGAGCACAGGCAAACTTCTCCACCAGCCTCTCATACAACCAATCAAAGTGTTTGTATCTGTGATTGACAGGTCTGTTTGTAGTCTGAAAAAAGTGGTTGAACATTAAAATAAACCAAGAAATAACAAATATTATAATTTCAAGAGAGCAATTTATATAAACTTACATTAGGTGTGACTTGGTATTCGATGTAGCTCTTTAGACCGTACATTTTTGAACCCTTTTTGGGATCGGCCACCACACAGTCTAATTGAATTTGTGAGTACAACCAAACCGGACCCACCTCACCCGGCTGCAAATACAATTAAGAGCTAAAGTACTGTGCAATATTTTATCTGAGTAAAATACAACATTGTTGATGTTTAAAATCGTAAGTATAATTCATATATGTACTTACATATATTGGAAGTGTATCATTTCCTTTAGCTATGTGTTTTGTAAGTAAATAGACTTCTGGATTTGGGGTCTTGGAGAACCCAGGAAACCTACGAGAAAATTATGAAGTAAAACCTTTAAAATATTTGAACAATAACACATTTTTACCATAACTATAATTGGAAGTTTTAAAACTACGGCTTTTACTTGATTTTCATTGTGGGGTGAGCCCCACCCCGCTGCATGGTTCCACCTTCCTCTGTCTGAGTCCCACCGTAACCGGCTGTGGACTTTCCATCATCAGAATCATCATCCCATTCATCATCAAAGGAATAGACAGAACCTAAAAATCATAAAAACAATAGTCAACTAGAGATGCACTGATCGACCGACCAGAGACCAGTAACCGACCCGTCAGTCTCACGACATTCCGATTCCAGTTTTACCTTAGTAAACTTCAAATTCAAGGACCATTCAAGGACTTTCCAGGTCCAATAGCCTCAAATTCAAGGACTAACTGTGGGGACACATTTCAAGTGAGAGCATCGTGTTACCTTTTAAGATACATTGTTACAGTTCCCTTTTGAGGGAACTCGCGCTGTGTCACTGCGGTGACACTTTGGGGACGCCTCCAGGGGTAAGTGCATCTGAATGTGTATATCAAATTCAACCAATGGTGAGGCTTAATGACAAAAAGAGGGTGACGCGAGAGCCAGGAAGTATATCGCTATCTGAAATAATGCCAAAGACGGCACGCAGGAAGTGTAAGACAATTTCCTAAATAAGATAGCACCTCCCCAAAGGACACTGCATGGGGGCAAAGTGAGTGCGCGGGAAAAGCCACTCTCCACGATTCACAGTGGACTTCCCACTGAGACACGTTTGGGTTTCAAAGACACACCTTTAGGGTGTCATACATTTGTATTCTTTTCTCTAAAAGCAAACTGTATATGAAATGCTACATGCACAAAGAATCTAAAATCTGTATCTTATTTGTTTTCTATTGGAATGTCTCATTGCAAGTGGTTACAGGTCTCACCCATATAACAACAGAATTCAATGTTAAAGTATATGTGAAACTTCATTCAATGTTGATAGACACCTCCCTTTCTAAGCATAAACCAATCACCCACTGTATACAGATTAAGGACAGCCCTTAGTTTTACCAACAACCAATCAGTACCAAATTCCTATATGCTTTGTTCTCTGGTTATTTAAGGAGATGTGTAGAAGATTTAGGGGGACTTTCAATATCGAGAAATGCACCCCCATGATGCTGTCCTTGCACAGCATCATGTATTGTTATTTTACTTTGAGGAATCTGTAACCAGATCTTCATCTCATTACCAGGTATGCAATGGGTTTTCATTTGATTTTCGTATTCGAATTGGAATGTAAATTGGCTTCTGAATTATGTTTTACCTACCTGGTTAATAAATTGTGTTTGGATTATTCTGTGTTGCTACGAAAGTTATTGACATGATTAGTAAATTACGATGTATCCTTGTTACCGCAATGTCTGAAAATCAGGCTAGTATTACGGACCAAAATCCCAGACTAGATGGCATAGTAGTACATCAGCGGAGGATTTTGGAGATCCGACTAGCACTTGGCGTTAGTTTAAGTTAAATTAGATGCGTGGAGGCTAATTTCCTGTTTAGAGTAACAAGTAAATGTTGTCTGACCACTCTAAATCAGATGAGCCTCAGCCTCTGGTTATTTCAATATTAATCTATCTAAGTTGCATATTAAATTATGACGCGATTATACAAAGCTATCATTGGAGAAGACGGTCAGTTTGTTTTATGATAGTGGTCGTGAGCCTCTGGTTAGAAATAAATATTGTAATAATTAAGTTGCACCTCTATGGGGACTAAATAAAGTATGTTCAGAGATGAGCACGCGTAAAGGGCGGCCTTCTGAACATATGGTCTAACCTCTAGCAGCGACCAAGCCTGATTCGGTTGTGATCGTGGGCCCGCATGATTATTAAATATTAATAAACGGCCGGTGCGTGAGTCCAAAGCGACATGAGTAGCCGAATGAAAGGATGCAATAACAAGTAGGGCTAAACAAGAATAACCAAACATCCACCCAAATTCTGTAACTGTTAAAAGTAATTCTCAATCCGATTTATATTAACATTATCTTGGAGTCAGATAATAATAATACAAAATTGCATAATGCCAAAACGTCATCTGCAAGCGCCGGAAAAGACAGAACGCGCTATAATCCTCGTTTGGATTCCGCCGTTGGGCCAAACGGATGGATGGGGTCATATTTGGACCCTTACAGAAGTATGGAAAGGAAGACGCAGCGTCTTGTTCCCTTCTCAGGAAACAACAGTTACATATGTAACCCAAGACGTTTTCAAACATAACTATGCAAAAAAGCATTTTGGTATGAATCAACATTCGCATACAGAAGATATAAGCATTTAAAGCGAACAGTTTAGCACGTGTGCTTAAAAAGTCTAGAATTGTATGATATTATCCTACACTACACAGGGAATAATATAGTTTTTTTCCAGAAAACTCCTTGCATAAAATAGATTCAAGCACTTTCAATGACCTGTATCTATGCATGTATATTTTCAAAAACTTCCCAGGGCCTTAAATTGTTTCCCCCAGATTCACAAACTTTCAAGGATTTCAAGGAGCCGTGAGAACCCTGCAAGAAAAATGCAATCGGTGCATCTCTATTGTCAACATACAGCTGCATGCAATCAAATTCATTTAAAACAAAAAATTAGCATTTCTTAAAGGTACAGGAATGGTTTATTTCTAAGGGACAAAAAGAGGGTAAAAAATGATCAAAAGCTAAAACTGAATTTTTGTGACCACAAACATTTTACCTGAACAAAATTACGTAAATACGTATGCAGCTCATCCAACCCTATTCTGTTAAAAAGACAAAACTTTGGCTACAAACACAAACAGACGAAGCAATCATGTTAAGTTAAGGTCACACAGGAAAGCACATTTGTATTTAACTTTCACACCTAACAATAGACTTGTACCAGTCTGACTTTATTTTGTCTGAATTCTAGTCAGGCCAGTCTCACTTCGGAATATTAATGTTAATCATAAATGTGTATCAGAAAATAAAGATTATTCATACTGAAATCAGAACAGAGAAGCCAAAGAGGATATTGAGTAAACATGAATAGTTCCCTCACGTTTGTGAATTACTTCTACAACTAATATTAGACTACTTTAAAAACCCAAAGTACTTTTTATCAGTAGTACGCTAAAAGGCCCAGATTACATTAGGGAAGGTTTAAAGTTCAGACCACAGAACCCCGTTTATATGGCTAGCAGAGCAACATCCAATACATTTGTGTAAATGTATGTATATTTACATATAAATAAGGTGAACATGCATATCTTAAAGGGGACATTTCACAAGACTTTTTTAAGATGTAAAACAAATCTGTAGTGTTCCTAAAGTACGAATGTGAGGTTTTAGCTCAAAATACCATAGAGATAATTTATTATATCATGTTTAGATTATCACTTTGTATGTGTGAGCAGACATGTGCCGTTTTTGGGTGTGTCCTTTAAAATGCAAACAAGCTGATGAAATGCAAACACTGATCGGCATAAGGATGGTTTGCTGAAATTGAAACTGAATTGTGCTGTCAAATATTTTCTCTCTCTTTGCACCAAATGGCAGCTTGCAGAGAATGGTTTACCAAAACAAAGTTACTCAATTGATCTTTCTCACATTTTCTAGGTTCTCAGAAGCACTGAGGACCCAATTAATTCACTTAAACATGAAAAAGTCAGATTTTTATAACATGTCCCCTTTAAGGCTTTAACACACAAAGAAATCAAACTTAAGCAGATTTATTGAAATTGGGTATAATGGTAATAAACTACAATTACATGATAACAGACAAATCTTTATAAATGTTCTCTTACCACCATTATTTCCAGCTGGATCTTGTTCGGTGTAGTTCCAGTTGTCTGCAGAGCAGTTATTGGACCATGCTGTGGCAGTCAAAGCTTCATTTCCATTAACCCCCTAAATAAAAAGACCATTAAGAAATGTTTACTATAATTGAAACAAAGTAATTCTTTCACCCTACTCCCTTTTTTCTGTCAAGCAATCTCAAGACTACAATAGAGCAATTCTTGCCTGAATCTACCATACAATTTATGGAATTTATCAAAAGCACTGCTGTGTTATGGTATACATAGTTTAACCCCTCATATGCTACACCTCTTCCTTTAAGTTTCAGTCAACAAACCCAAAAGAGAGATCTTGACTGCACTGTAAAAATTTGACTACCTCTTACCACAACTCGTAACAAAAGTCTTGACTTTTGTAACAAACTTTTTACAGTAATAAAACTAATTGGACTCAAAAAATACAGAGCATTTTGTCATTATTTGCCTCACCCAAAATTATATTGGCCCATATCTGTGAGGCAAATAATGACAAATTGCTCTTGTATCGTTGAGATCATTTTTGTATATGGTCATGCTTTCGTGGCACATGGTGCATGCTTTCGTGCCCCCCCCCAAAGAAAATGTATGTAAACCTAAAATTTGAAATCAACAAAACATATTAAATTATTCAATGTATTGCTGTTGGTTAGTAGCCTTATTTTTTAGCCTGAGATTTAATTACACAGAATTTATGATAAAATTATTTATATATATATAAAAAAAATTGGCCCAGTTGGGAACCACTGCTGTAAAGGCATGGTCCTGCATTAAGAAATTGTAGAACTTTTGTGTACCTAGGTGTTTACTACCAAATTTTAAGAACAAATGGTGCAGGAGAATTTAAAAAAAGTTTTTTTCTAAAAAGCTAAATTTAAAGGACAAGTTCGGTATTTTACACTTAAAGCCCTGTTTTCAGATTGTTTATGATGAAATAGAATGGTTTTGACTGAAATTTCGACATATGCGGCTGCCCCGAGAATTTAGTGGTGTTTGGGTTTCACCTCCCACCTTTACAATGGGTTTAATGGTGCACTGGAACAATCCTTCCTAAAATGCATTAAACTTTCGTTTACAAAGACGTGAAACTCACCGAGTGGTCAAGGGTGTTCACTGATATGCTCACACAAAAATCGCTGCAAAATACGCATTCCAACAGGTTTTATCGTGGTTTTCGCCAACTCCATTGACTTGTATTAGATGTCCTGTAAGGGAACGGTATTACTCCGCGCCGGGAACTTTGTTTCTATTCTTGCAATTGGCAAAGGCGGATTAGCGCCACCACCTGGGCTGGAGTGTCTATTATTCAAGCTCTAAGCGGAAGAATATACGGGTGTGAGTCGTTTGGAAAAATAGGTCCACAAGTTAACAACGAATGCTAAAACAGCTGTTGGAAAGCATCTTTTGCAGCGATTTTTGTGTGAGCATATCAGTGAACACCCCTGACCACTCGGTGAGTTTCACGTCTTTGTAAACGAAAGTTTAATGCATTTTAGGAAGGATTGTTCCAGTGCACCATTAAACCCATTGTAGAGGTGTGAGGTGAAACACAAACACGCGAAAATTCTCAGGGCAGCCGCATATGTTGAAATTTCAGTCAAAACCATTCTATTTCACCATAAACAATCTGAAAACAGGGCTTTAAGTGTAAAATACCGAACTTGTCCTTTAAATTGAGATAAACATGAACCCAGAAATTCATGGAAACGAATTTTGATTCAAGCCCAGCTTATTACAAAGATCCTGATCAAAATATAAACAAGCCCACCTAGTCAGGCTGATCCCATTGGGCTTGCCTGAGTAGCAGGTGGGATTTTGGACCATCCCACTTAGTTTGCTTCGACTTTCCCTTACAAATGCAACAGGGTTCCAGCACTTCGGGCCTTGACCCCTACAAAATATGGTACTCAAAAACTTGACCATTTAGAAAAGAACTAGTTGTGCTTTAGTCTAAAGGCTCTAAAGTTTGTTTCTGTCCATTAGTCTTCCACCTAATGGCCAATTCCATCAATACACCTGACCTTGATGCTATTAAAGACTAACTCACAGCCATGCAAGACCATTTTTGCTCCCAGCTTCACCTATTTTTCCTGAACATAACATTGCTCATGTTTATCATCATTAGTGATTTAGTCTTGTATATGCCCCCCAAAATGTGACTGAGTCATCAGTCACTAATGGAAACGTTAGACCATTTGTTGTTCAATCTTCCCGCAAGTGTGCTTTGCTAAAGAAAACACTTGACCAGTTTCCACGCTTTGAGATAAATGCAGTATATGGCAGTGAAATGTACAGTGAAATGCCTTATACTGTGCAGGTCAGAAAAAAATTAAGAGACAACCCAATTTTTTTATTAAAGTTCATAATAGTTTCAAATGTTTTACATGTATTTGATGAAATAACCCTGAATCTTAATCACTACTTAAATCTTTCACATTGCTGTTGGGTGACTTTATCTCACTACTGATGTACAGAATGGGCTTTATGCACTCTTTCTGCATTAAAAGTCAGTCAGTTTTCCCTTTATAGCAACTATGGCTTTTTCACTCGGTTGCCTCAAGATATGGTTACGGTAACTTGAGTCAAATTATCCAAACACTGTGTCATACATCGACAGAGAAGGGCTTTAAGTTATACATTTCGAGCTACATCCACAATTATGAAGGTAAGATCTTTACTGCATATTCTCGGTCTGTCTGCTATTTGTGGCTAGAAGGGATACAACTATGGCCAAAATCTTTCCTACCCCTAAACCTAACCTTAAACGCAACGTTTTATGAAATTTAGGCCGTAGCTGTATCCGATCTAGCCAGAACCACTGTTTTTCATTCTAATTCTACCCCAAACCTAACCCTTAACCCAAGATCTCACAAGATTTAACTGTAGCTGTATCCCCTCTAGCCAGAACCCCATCTACTGTTATGTCAATCACACACCCCACTGTCAATTTCAATTTTAAATAAATATTTAAGCACATGAGTGGTAAACAGGGCTACTAATCAATGAGAAAAAAAACAAAAAGTCTGACAGTTTTAACGTAAGGGAAAATTATCAAGGTTCAGTGAGTATAGTTGACTGAAATTTTTGTTTTCTTACTAGACATGTTTTTACCATTATTGCTTGGTAAAAATAAATCACCTCAGCGCTATGATAGCAGAAGAAGTGGCTTAGCTGTCTGGATTTTTAGCGGAAGAACGTCATCACCTGTGTGTGCTTATGGCCCATTAGACACTGGAATGGAAATGACTTGGAAAATTTGGAGTGGTCTCTTAATTGTGAACCTGCTTGTAAAACCCAGGTAGTCATTTTTGTGATTTATTGTTTTCTACATAAAATCATCCTACATAATGTAAAAAATATTTTGTGAAAATATAACATTGATATCTTTAATATTGACGGAGTAAGTTCATGGCAAAGATTGGAATTAAAATGAAATGAATGAGTGAAATCAATCTTTGATGTTCCTAATCTCATAATTAAACTATAGCTGGGTTTTCATCCAAACGTGAAGCGAATCTTTTAAAAATTGGCAAAAAAAGAAAAACACACAAATGTGAATTAGGTGCGTTCCTATCAAGTTGTTCGATGGGACGGTGGTATTATTGGTAACCTAGTAACCAACAGTAAACAAAACAAGGCAACCGTGGAAAATGGAGACAGGACTGCATGTAGTCACGATGGGGAGTTATAAATTTACTAGCAGTGCAGCTTGTAATTGCCAAACTGAATGCTGTGCAAAGATGAATGAATGCAGCATTTTTGATGCAGGCACTAGCAGTAAGAGCCTTAAGACGATGTTGAATCCCATATATGGTAAAGGCAACGACAGCGGAAACAGCTAGATTGGCAGAGTCCTGTGCAGAGCCTTATACGGCCTGTGAGTATAATGTTTGCTACGTCAAAATGTATTGTGTAAATGTGTTTCCATCTCACATTATTCACATTTAAGGGCTCGTTATAGTTGTGCGTAGGTCCTACGGCGTAGCCGCGATAGCGTATGTTCCGCGTCGGTTTTCATTTATACTTTTGCGTCGTCGTCCGCGTCGACGTGCAAACACACGCGCAGACCGCTGGTAAGCAGTAACCACGCATGTAACCACAGTAGCAGCGCGACCATCAAAGAAGAAGCAGCTTGGCAAGTTAACCCACAACCGAAGAAGAAACAGCAACTTTTGTATAATTTGAGAAGACCAGCAATGATGGAAGTAAATAAACAACGACTTTTGTTGCAGTTTGAGTTAAATCACTCCTCAACTTGGCTCATCTTTGTTTTCACCGTCGCAAATGGAAATACCTACGACACAGTTTTTTTACCTGACGGGAGGGGTTCTGGTGAACCAATCACAGCGCTTGCGGTCCGCGTAGAACTGACGCGCTGTTAAAAATTTTGCGAGGTGCACGTCAGGCTACGCAGAGCTACGCACAGGCTATGGATAGCCTACTTACGCACGACTATAAATCGGGCTTAACTCTTTTTCATATAATTCAAACACCACCTCAAGCGAGCGTAAAAACGTTTTTTGCGAATTAAGGGATTTTTATTAGAAATTTTGCATTTCCATCACTCATTTTTAAGGCTGGGACGATTAATTGTGCAAATGCGTGTTTTCTGAATGAATAAATTTTTATGAATTACGGTGATGACGCAAATGCCGCCACATCCAAAAGCCAGAGGGCGCTCTTTTGCAGAGACTCCATTTGTGCCACAGAAGAAGAACCATTACAAACGCTATTCCAAGAAATGTCTATAAGCATATTTGCATGGCTGTTCTTCAAATAGTTACATTATTTTCATGATAATAAAGAATATTTTGAATGATTGTGTATGATGAGAGTTGCCTTTTTAAATGCACGTTGTAAACGACTCCGACTTGTAATGATTTTAGATTGATAAGGACTTGATAATTACTGATCAAAGACCCGTAGTACACGCACAAGCTGCGCGTGAAGCACAGAATCGGAGTCTTGCGATTCAGAATCGATTTCAGGCAGTTATTTTTAAAGGCGCTCTAAGCGAATCTGTGTGACGTCACTTCTTGTTGATGTTCGAGGTGTTGTCAAACAAAACGGAGCGTCGCTAGTTTTTGATACACTTTAGCTATGATTTGAACTTAGATAATCTACTTGTTATTTATTTAGCTTGTTTTCAGAAATAAACTACTCGATAAGGACTCTTTTGTTATTGATTCTTTACATAAGTTTAACGGAAGTAACGTTTGTTCCACAAAAGCTGTTTGTTTATGTTGTTACTGTGAAAACCATCTATATTTAAAAAAGAAAGTGTAAATGTTTTCATAGATATATATTACGTAGTTTGCAATTGAAAGTGAAGTATATAACAGATATTTATTCATGTTATGTTATAATCTCGTTGCATTTTAATGACATTTAAAGGAATCCATGTACACCACAATTTAAGACTTTTAATGTACAATAATAGTATAGAGCACTAATTTAAATTTAAAACTATACTGCACAGATTACATCTTTGCATATTTTGGATTCTCTCATCTGAATTAATTTCTGAAAGAGACTTTTTGGCTGCTTTTCCTTCACTGATTGAACTCGTCCATTTAAAAAAATCAATACAATTTTAGTTTTATAAAGAAATCAATGCATAGCAAAATTTTAATTTAGCTGCAAAACCAATTTCAAGCATTTAAGTATACAATAAAAAAAACAATGCTTTTAAGATCATGAGAAACATAAATTCAGTGAAGTGTATCCAGGCTTGACTGGCAGAGTATTTCTAGTTTAAATAGATGCTTATCAGACTGATTGCATTTTTGCTCAAATTCTGCCAAAAATTCTCGATTTGCATCTGTTGAACCTGCCCAAGCTTAATAGTGAGTATAGATTTCACTTCTCATCTTTACGCAGACTGGCAGCTAACAGCCGAACAATCAAATGTTATTACATGCATGCTGATGGAAAAGCACGGACAAAGTGTGGACATCTAAGAGAAAAAGCATGATAAGAGTCTGGTCCTCGTGCTCAATGTCTAAATCTATAATGAGGCCCATTTACTCTCATTCTCCTGCTAACCCAGGAAATGGATTTCAACTGTGGATGACACATAGGGCCTTTGTGCAATTTCTGCACAGCACTGATTAAATGAATGCAGATTTATAGTAAAAGGTAGCAAGGAAACGGCAGAAGAAAAACTGAGATTTAAATAGCGGGCTTTGTTGGTAGTAAACACTAGCTAATTTTAGTGAAGGCTGATTTACATTTCTTTAGAGTAACATGGGAGATATACTACATTTTAAAACTATATTTGGACTAGAAACTTATGCATGTTTACCACATTTCTACAAGAATAGGGGTACTGCAAATAGTTTGAATTTATGGTGGTACCTGCGTATTTGCTGAGCTGTTGTTGTGACCAGGATTGTAAGCATTGTTGTACTGCGTCGTCGCTGCATTTGAGGAACTAGGGTTGAGCTGCAAACACAATAATATATTTTTAGAAAACTATATATTTAAATGTACATATAGGACACATTAACATCTGTGTGAATGACAATGTGAAATATTGGGCATTTTGGTTATATTCCTAACATTTCCCCATGTACATTTCCATAACTTCCTATTATAAAATAATTACAGTAGCATCGATACACCTGTCAGTTGTTGTTTTAAAACTGAACATGCATCAACAAAGAGCTAATGGTTAATCTTGTTAACTATGATACAGTGCAAATAACGTGGGAATAATCTTCATTTGTTAGCAAAAGTAAATATGTAAAAAACTGATGAGTACAAACATTATTCACTAATTCACTAAATTACATTATGAATTAGGGCTGCATGATATTGAAGAAGAATGCATTATAATAGTTTAATTACTTAATGTTGCGATATGCAACACAATAATACTTTTTTTTAAGTTTGTAAAATCCTTTGAATTATTTTTTAATAATGCACACCCGCAGTGTAACGGCACACAGCTTCACATTGCAACCTTGGGTGTGCATTATTTTTGAATAATTCAACAGCCCATAGTCAATTGTTCCTTACAAAAAACATCTTTCACATTCATTTTTGGAAAAGAAAGCATCGCTCTCTCTATCACCAGACTCTCTGCTGTCTGCACCGACTCAAAAACTTTGAATATATATAACTTTTTGGAGTATTAGAGTCATGCAGTTATTGCATACCATTGAGATGTGCATATTGTGGGGATATTAATATACGGATTACAGAATTACAGAAATGTTTCAAGACAATGCTTATTCATTTCTTAGAAAGAACTACAACCTCTGCTCACCGGTGCGGTGCACCAGCCAGATGTTTCCTTTAATTTGATCTTTCCCCTCCCTTGGGTACTAAAAATGAACCCACACTTTTTAGTTTTATCTAATGGTGGAAAATGTTGAACTTTTTTTAAACCAAGTGGATGACCACTCA
Organism: Paramisgurnus dabryanus; assembly: GCF_030506205.2. NCBI lineage: Eukaryota > Metazoa > Chordata > Actinopteri > Cypriniformes > Cobitidae > Paramisgurnus > Paramisgurnus dabryanus. Next base: position 28,202,704 of record NC_133353.1, read on the forward strand.
GTATTTTACCTCAATATAATCTTCTGGAACCAGGCCTACGTCTCCTCTGGAGTTTCGGGCTTCTACCCAGCCACCTCCAACATTCTACACAATATAATGCAAATAGCAATACAGCTTAGACAGACAGATTTTAAGATTTAATGAAAAATATTAGGGATGGGTTTACTTACCTGGTTAGTGATGGTGAGTACTTCACCCTCTTGAACAGAAAGCTCATTGTTGCCAGGCTCGGCGGTGAAGTCATACAATACCTGGGCCTGCACACAAAGCCCAAAGCAAACATATGGGTAACATCTACCAAATGCATGAATATTTCAGCGTGACATGGAAAACAATTTCATGTCCTGTGTTACGAAACTGTATTTTGCTAAGTACGTATATGGGTGATTCTCGCGGAATTAGACTTATGAGGTGTCATGAAACATTTTGATAAAAAAGTGAATGCAAAGTAAGAGTATCAAATTAAAAAGCATACATTTAGAAACATCTCTTCACGTACTATTTTGCACATGATTTCAAATGACATCATACACATCAATTTTGTTGTTTTTTCAACATTTTGGGGAAAAGTTTTAGTTACCGCAACGTGTCCATGACTGGATTTGGGTTCTTTGACATGGAAATATTTATAATTAAAAAATGTAAAAAATAAAAAGCTTCAGTGCATGTTATACTATGAATATTTACAGTAAAAAAAAAACATGTGGTATTTGGTGATTATTGGTAAATATAGAGACAATAATAAGGAATATAAATGTGTCCAAGAAACATTTTCTAATACGCCGCAACAATTTTCAACCATTGTTTAAGCCCTCAATGAACTAACATAAAAAATTGTTTGAAGGGATAGATTGACTCTGACACTCAAGATGGCTACGAGGTAAGCAGTTCTTATTTTTTCTCTCCAGATAAAAGTAGAAATTTTGTTTGTCATAGTACCTAGACAACTTTTTAGTTCTCATTACCGAAACATGAGTTTGTAAATGCATATATTTAATGTAATAATATATCATGTTGCGGTAATGATCATTTTTTATAAGACTTAAATAATTCTTTAGGAAATATTTTTTAAATCCTCTAAAATAATGGTTATAAATTCAGACCTTAATCTTATATGTCCAAAAAAAAATTGGCTTCAAGGGCTTTTTAAAAAATCTGATGCTGGACACCTTTTAACTCTGGATTTCGTGAGAATCACCCATGTATGCTTGAATTCAGTCCTTGGTAAATGCATAAACACACAAACATTATGTCAAATTGTAAGACAACATTAAGCAAATACAAATCATCCTGTTAATGCGTTAACTATAGTTTCCAAATGACGATAATACAACCTACATAAATTGCAACCCATTTATCAACAGCAATGTCACAGCTCCAAAAAGTTACACATAAACCACATACGAGGGCTTATTTAAATAACAAGCAACTAAACAACCAGGCCACGTTGACCAAAAACCAACCAAACTGGTTTTCTAGGTCAAACTTCTGACCCAAGATCCTATTCAATATTTAGCCTGCTAACTGTTTATCCACATTAAAATATGTTTACTAGAATGATAATGCTGACAATACATTTTACAGACTATCAGTGAATGACAAGTTCCCTTGGGTCTGTTCCTAACAGGATGCGCCCTGTTCCTGCTCAAAACAGCTGGGCCAAGACATAGGAGATGAAAAATATCCCCAAACCAAGTGACAGCATTCTTGTGTGTAAAATAAATCTACAAGATCCCACTAAGAATTAAATAATCCATACTTGCTGTCTAAATAGGGAGCATGGTAGTTTTTGAGACACAGCCATTGTATATTATTAACTTTCCACTAAAAATATTTTAATAACAGATATTTTCAAATACGTTGAGACAGGCCGCGACTACAACATACAGTAATATTTACAAGAATTAACAGCATTTTGTATCATTGTGCAGGTTGGCAAGCTGTCAGTGTCCCGTTTGCGTATTAGAAACGGTTTTTGCAAACAGTGTATCGCAGTGTAAACATGACGTTATACTCAAAGTCACAAGATCAACGAAATTATGTTTAATGTTGATAAAACTTACATACACGATTCCACAGTACTGCATACGCCTTGCCTATAATTTACATTTATATTTCTGCTGTAAGGTTACAGGTTGTTTTTGTAAGTTCTGAAACAGTAAAATAAATACACTTAACTAACGTTAGCTGCACAAGGTGGATTTAATCGATCCATCGCTGTCTTGGTATAACGTTACAGTATATGAGTAAATGCATTAGTTAATACCGATATGTTAAAGACTTACCTTCCCTGCCATCGTGGTATCAATTATTTAATCGCCATTGACATGCGACATCGACAAACGTTGTATAAAAACCCTTTCTGTCCCTTAACGGCGAGAATTACGCGTTGGTTTTGCGGGCTAGGTTATGTAGCAATGCGCGCTATTAGCGAAACATCGCTCGATAAAACCCTGTTATCACCATAAAACCCGATGGGCGTTAGAAATATAGACGTCTTGTCCTCTTTCCCCACACAGACCCGGAAAACTTCAGAAAATTGGCCGAGAAATGACTTATCGAGATGCCAGAGGCTCTTCCTTCAGCTCCCACACACCGCCCTGCTAAGCATGTAAACAAGAGTTGGGACTCGCTCGGCACAATGAAACACCACATATCATGTTTCTTTACTTTTTGTGTAAAACACATCAGGGGTTTAAAATAATTTTAGGGAATATGTTGTTTATTTTAAGTTGTGTTTTTGGGGGATTTATCAATAAGCATCGTTGATTTTGTGTGATGTTTACGCGTGTCAATGCAGGTTTGCTTAAGAACAGGATTTCCCAAAGGCGGTTCACTACAGGTGACACTCACTACAGGTGCAATGCATGTACAGTACGTGTGGGTGAATCAAAAAACAAACGTATGGGAGGAAAATATGTGCACAACCACAATGAGGTAAGATTGCCATCTACTGGACTTGAAAGGCAAATGGGGCGTTGAATTATGAAAAATGTACCCTGTCTGTCAAATCCAGGCTGAAGCATTATTTTGAGATTAGAGCGTCAACGTTTGATTTCAATCATGAATTTCACATTGATTTCAGTCTTTGACATGAGCTGCACTATACTGCAAAAAAAAACGACTTTCTTACTTAGTATTTTTGTTTTGTTTTCAGTACAAATATCTATACATTCTTAAATCAAGATTTTCTTTATAAGCAAAATTACCTAAGAGCATAGTTTTTAGACAAAAATATACAACTTAAGTGAATTCTTAAAACAAGCGAAAATATCTGCCAATGGGCCGAGAAAATATTTCTATAGTGTTTAAGGAAAAAGTAAACTTATTTCAAGATTTTTTTACCCCATTGAGAGATGTTTTTGCTTGTTTTAAAGGCGGGGTGCATGATTTTTGAAAAACACTTTGGAAAAGGGAGTCGGGTTGACTACCAAAACACACTTGTAGCCAATCAGCAGTAAGAGACGTGTCTATCAAAAGAAGGTCCAGATTCTATTGGGGTAGGGGCGTGTTTGTTAAGTTGATTTTAATTGTCAACATTGGCTTTCGGAGATCATGCACCTCATCTTTAAGCAAAAAGGCACTTAAAGGGGACACATCACGAATATCTGATTATTGTCATGTTTAAGTGTTATAATTGGGTCCCCAGTGCTTCTATCAACCTAAAAATATAAAAAGTACAACCCAGTAGCTTAGTTTTGGTAAACCATTCTCTGCATGCAAATGAGAAAATAGGTCATTGAAATTTGGCTCCCCTTGTGATGTCAGAAGGGGATAGTACCGCCCCTTGATCTGCACTATCCAACCACGGCACTGCCATTTAGTGCAGAGATCAGCTCATTTGCATTTTAAAGGACACACACAAAAACGACACATTTTTGCTCACACCTACAAAGTGGCAATTTTAACTCTGGGGACACCAAAGACATTACATCTTAAAAAAGTCTTGTGAAATGTCCCCTTTAAATTGTATATTTTTTGTCTAAAACTACACTGCAAAAAATTATTTTAAAGAAAAAAATTCTTAGTATTTTTGTCTTGTTTTCAGTAAAAATAATTAAAAATTCTTAAATTAAGACGCCTTTTCTTGATGAGCAAAACGACCCAAGAAAATAAGTCTAGTTTTTAGACCAAAAATATCAAATATAAGTGATTTTGTGCATAAAACAAGCAGAAAAAATTTGCCAATGAGGTAAGCAAATTTTTCCTGAATTTAGTATTTAAGAAAAATTTTCAAGACTTTTAGATTTTTAACCATATTTATTTTTTGGTGGATTGATTACTATGTGCAAAATCATGGTTTTACTATACTAAACATGGTTTAACTATGGTTTTTGAAAACCTTGGTTGTCAAAACCATGGTTATTTTGTGGTTACCATAGTTTTAATTTTTTTTTTGTTTTTTGTTTTAACTGTAGTAAAACCTTGGTTAATTTTCATAAGGGTGGACAAAAGTATTGGGATGCCCACTTCTAATGAACACGAAATTCTGTAGTAATTTCCATGAGCACAAATCTCAATGCTACAGCATAACCTATAATGATATTTTAGAGCAGGGGTTTTTCAAACTTTATTATGGCAAGGACCCCCAAATATGACGAACCCTATGCTAGGGACCCCCATGCTAAAATATATATCCATTTATATATTTTTTGAGTAAATGTTATAAATAGTAACTTTGATTTTTTAAATACATTGTTACACAAATAATTAGCTATATAGATTTTGGCTTTTTGTGTTTTCTCAGAAATTTTCTGGGGACCCCTTAGAAGTTTCCGGAGGACCCTGAAAATCCCTGTTTTAGAGAATTGTGTGCTTCCAAATTTATAACAAGTTTTGGCCCAGCACCTTTCTATTTAAACATGACATCTATCTATCTATCTATCTATCTATCTATCTATCTATCTATCTATCTATCTATCTATCTATCTATCTATCTATCTATCTATCTATCTATCTATCTATCTATCTATCACATGCAGTAGGTACAGTAGATGTGTGTGCATGTAAGCTCATGCCACAGATGATTTACTGGAATAAAGTCCCAATAGAGTTGAAGCCCCTTAGTTGCCTAGGGAGATTCCCAGTTTGGTGAAGGTTATGTGGTCATTTTCAAGGCTTTGTGTGTGTGTCTGAGTGTGAAACAGAGTGAGAGACAGAGGGGTTGGGGGAGTTGGGGGTCACGATGCCAGCAGCTGCTCGGTACTGATTGCGCTCCACTTTTGTTCGCCGTCCTCCACATCAGTCTGAGGAGACACAAGAGGGAGAGCATCAAAACAGAGATGCTCTCTTGTTATGGAATATTAGAGATTGAAGTCAATGAGAGTTGCAGATGGTGGATGATCTTCCAGGACATCTAGGGTGTTTCTAATTTAATTCATCCTTTACATTCTGTGAACTTTATTTGTTCTGGGTCAGTGTGAATAACTTTGATGGAAAAGTTAGATTTGTGGTCATATGCAGTTATATTTGATGCTAAATCGCGTGATTATTGCGATTCTACCAAATTAAATACAATAACACATTCGTGCTTTAAAAACATTTACATATTCTTTCAGTTCATTATGGCTTCACAGCTGGTTGATGCATTTTTAATCTGTATGAAGAAGATTTGGCTGAGATGCCGCTGCAAGGTTATATTCGTGGCTTTATAGCCCAGTTTTAAAATCATTATTGACCGAATTAGCCGCTTCAACATTATGCATGCAAATAGGCCTATTTCAGATATATAAGTTGAATGTTTGACTTAAAGACAGTTCACCCAAAATGTTGTTATGTACGTTATCATTCAAAACAAGGATATGCAAGCCAGGGGTGCCAAAAGCAACAGTCCCTTCACTTTTAATGTATGAGCGGCATCAACAATTTTTTTCTTTGGCTTTGATGCAACTGAATTAAAACTAATCGGGTAACATTTAACTCTTCATGTTAGAATAAATCTTGTATTTAGTTAAAAAAAATATATTTTCTGGTGGGACCTTTTTGGTTGCATTTATAAGGTTAGAACAGCAGAGGTCTCTCTAAGACAATCATTTTCAATCACCAGACTTGAGGCCGTACTCAAAAAATTGTGCTTGTGAGCATGAGTACTAGGCCTATGTACTATGTATTATTTATGAGGTGTTAATAGCTCGCAAAAACAGATGAAGTATGCACTTTAATTTGATTTAATGAACTGTTTCTAGTTTTTAATGTGTCAGTAACTATCTGCATATTGTTCGTTAATAAAACATGTGAGTGAGTCGCTTAACCTCTGTTATCACAATAAATGATCCTAAAATAAAGGGTGGACAGTCAGTTTATTAAAGTGTGCTTCAGCTACGATAGCTTTATATGGTACATATTTATCTATAACCTGAATGAATCTATTTGGAAATGTTCTTTATCTGTCCCTGCCCCTTTCAGGGGTATTGAATTCTGAAAGAGCTAAGAATAAATCAAGATCTGCACCTGCAAATTACCCCACGCATATTAATTAATGCGCTTGTGTTGCCAAGCAAAATTCAGTGATTCGGTGTTTGGAGGTTATAAATTACTTTTGGTGAATTGAGTGTCCTATAAAGTTCATTGTGTTCAGTTTTAGAGCACTTGTATCAATGAGGCATCTTTGGCTGCTACACAGGTGTATTATCTTCCTTCGGCATTAAAAAGGCTAATACACATCAAATAAATCAACACTCATTTAGGCCAGGATAAGATGTGGATTAAATGGTTAATGGATGCAGTTTGTTGGTGCAAAATCAGTAATTAGTGATGAGCTTCATTGATCTATTGCGTCTGAAGATGCATTTCCAGAAGAGCACAGTAAATTGATTCTTTATTATTTATTTATTCAATTTTTTTATTTCATTTTATTATATTTATATAGATGGTTTCAGCAGTAACAACATAAACAAACGTCTTTCGTGGAACACACGTAACGTCTGGTAAATTCCGCTAAAAATCAATAACAACAAATTCCTTTTAGTGTAGTTTATTTATGATAACAAGCAAAATAAACAAGAAATAGATTACCTATATTTTATAACTAAAGCATGTAAAAAACAACACTGAGCTAACGTTGCTGTGTAAAATGTGTACTATAATATAATATAGTATACAATGTTAACTACAAACCGGCAGCCAAACTTCCCTTCACATACTGGTGATGATCGCCATCTCCCCTGTCTTTAGGAAACCAAAACATTTGTTGTTTTTTACTAGGTATTTGTTCCAGAGTTAATTTTAGTCACTAGTCAGACCAATAAACAAACAGGAACTGGAAGTAAAGTTCCGACCAGGCACGTAACCACGGCGTGTCTCTAATGAAACCGTCTATATCTTAAACACTACTATTGAATGCTTTATTCTGATTGGTTGATAAATGTTCCACGGATATGCATTATCTTTCAGTAAACGCACACCTGACCTGTCAAATATCTTTAACTCTTTCCCGCCATTGACGAGTTAACTGTCAATTAAGAGAAAAGACTTTCCTGCCAATGACGAGTATTTCCGGCAATCCGCAATACCGCTATTATCCACCAGGTGGCGGATAATTACGCAACTCTGTGTATGTTTTGAGGATCGCTTTGAATCTGATCTCTATCAAAAGTCCTTCACAAAAATGGAATTATCTCAGCTTTTTGTTCAAAATTTGGTGTTTGTAAAGAAACCTACTCATATTTGAGAGGTGATAAAAAGAAAAGTAAATAGGATGAAACTTTATTTTTTGAAAGCAAAGGGTCTGTTGTTTAATTTGATATATTGTATGTTTATATATTTAAAGAAGAACATTTTCTGGAAGGAATTAAACTTTTGTAAAAATCCTGAAAAATGCTGGCGCTGGCTGGCAACTTTAAAAAAAGAAAACGCTGGTGGGGAAAGAGTTAAATAACCAGAGCAATGTCTGTGGTAATCGTGGTGTTAGTTGAATAATAAACGGACTCTGGTCCTTTGAATTATTAGATAATAATGCACACCCACGATGTAACGGCTCCGCTTCGCATCATTGCTTCATTTTCAAATAATTCAGCAGCATGTAGTAAATTATTCCTTACTTAACCCAGCCGTTTTAACTGTATATCTTTCATTTGACTTGAAATTTCAGAGGTTATGAAGCCCGAATGATTTACCAGCCTGATCTCATGGAAATTCTTAGCATATTTTAAGAGCTGGCTAATTCGTCTAAATTCATACCAAGTGAATCATACAAAAGTATACGATTTAAAAAAAAACAATAATGAAACCCTGCCCTTAACCCCAACGTCACAGGGGTGAAAGCAAATCTTACAAAACCATACAAATATGATAGGTAGAAAGTACACATCTAATTTGTACACATTTGTATTCTGCTCAATTCAGCTTGGTTGCAAAAGTAACCCATAAAAACTATGTAATTATGTGTCCCATTGACTATAACCCTTTAACTTAAAGGTACATGCAGTTTTTTAGTAAATACGCCAAACTCCAGCTGTATATGTGTAAGTGGATCTTATTTTGTGGAAATGTACTGTAGTTAAAGTCATCATGCATCTCCTAGTCATTTTTAAGAACAACAGTAAATGCCGACACTGTCAGAAAAAAATGGTCGAAAAATGTATTTATTTATTTATCTATCTGTTATTTTACCAGTAATAGTCCCATTGAGAATCTCTTTAAGGGAGTCCTGGCCTAAAACTCAGCACAAAAATATTTACAAAGACACACAAAACGAAAAAGTCCTGTCCAGCACCAATAACTGCAATTCTTAAAGGCAGGGTGCATGATTTTTGAAAAACACTTTGGAAAAGGGAGTCGGGCCAACTGCCAAAACACACTTGTAGCCAATCAGCAGTAAGGGGCGTGTCTACTAACCGACATCGTTGCCTGGGTTGCGTATGTGTGGTGGGGTGGGTCTATCAAATGAAGGTCCAGATTCTATTGGGGTAGGGGCGTGTTTGTTTATGTGATTTTAAATGTCAATATTGGCTTTCAGAGATCATGCCCCCTGCATTTAATCTTTATTTATGCCTTTATTTCATTATTATTAAGTAAAAAATGAACATGATTCACAAATTGTATTGCAGCATAATATATACAATCAATTTTTTGTGAAGACATATTAGCATGCATATACCTGTAGATCACATCACCATAATCCAGCAAAGAGAGAAAACAACATCCAATAATTCTCTTTTTAGCTTCAAAGGGAAAACATTTCTTTAAACGACAAAGAAACCCCAACTTAGGTCTGATTTTTATACTAGCAGATTTTCAATATGAATTTTAAAAGCTTTCATCAAGCCATATGCAAAGGTAGTTATAGCTATTTACTCTAAACAGTTCCCGTTCCAAGGTTAAAATACACTGTAAAACCTAACAGTTAACTTAACTCAAACCATTTAAGTAAACCAATTGCATTAGACCATTTAAGTTTTAAAACACATACATTTAAGTACTGTGAACTTGAGTCATGTGCAATTATGCACTTATATTTAAGTAGTGTGAACTTAAATAAAAGTGCATAACTGCATATGACTCAATTTGTTTAAGTTCACAGTACTCAAATGTATGGGCCCTATCTTCCACCCAGAGCAATTGACTTTGTCAGTGACGCATGTATGGTATTTTGCACCGGCGCACAGCGGGTTTTTCCCTCCACAGACGCACGTCGGCAAACTAGGGAATGAACTTGCGCTCCCTGGGCGGTTCAGTGCAAAAAAAGAGGCGTGTTCCAGCGCAAACCATCCCTGATGCTATTTTGCAGTTTCAAAAAAACAATTGCGCCACTGACCAAAAAAAACTAGTCTAAAGTCAGTGGCGCGTTGCGCGTTGTTCATTATGCTATTTTAAGGGCGCGTGCTTGACCATAATAGCGTGCACAACGCGCACACACTTTGCTTATCTAATCTACACAGATGCAACAGTTATTTTTGCAAATTATAAATTGTTACAATAAAAAATATAGCACTTGCGTTTCAGATCGTTAAAATAGGGCCCTATGTGTTTTAAAACTAATGCAATCGGTTTACTTAAATGGTTTGAGTTGAGTTAATTTTTAGGTTTTACAGTGTAGATGAAACCACAAATTTATACGAAAACGAGGAAAGAGCATACATTTTGTTTTCTTAGTGTTTAAAACCAATTTTACATTTAAAATGGTCCCTAGCTGTCACTGGGCCAGTACCCTTTAGAAATGTCCTGTCGGAGCCGATGGTAGTTGGCAGCGCTCCGACATGGCAGGTGGAGAGAGGGGTATGGTGCAAACGCACTTTCGGCGACCCGAGTTCGAAACCCGGCTCGAGGTCCTTTGCCGATCCCATACCCCTCTCTCCACCCTCTACTTTCCTGTCGTCTCTCAAAAACTACTGTCTATCAATAAAGGCAAAAATGGCCCCCCCAAAAAAATTATAAAAAAAAGAAATGTCCTAATATGTGCCATTTAGGTACAGATTTGGTACGAATATATACATTTTTCCTGACATATGCAAAACTTCATTAAATTACAAATATTCCACTTACAGAAAAAAATATTTTTCCTGCATCATGTTCAAAAACAAAGTTTTTATATTGATCTAAACAAAAATCTAAACAAACAAACCCCAATCAGATTTACATTTACATTTTGTCATTTAGCAGACGCTTTTGTCCAAAGCGACTTACAAGTGAGGTAAACAAATAGATTTTTCTCCGGTTTTGAACACTGCAGTAATTATGGTTTAATTTACTTTATGTTTGTTTGGTGAGAGATGTTTAATATGCAAGAAACCTATTTCTCCATTGATCTGCTGCCCTGGTGGTGACTGATCAATGCATTTAGAATAATGCTGGGGCAGTGTAAACATAAACATTCATGTATTCAGCAGGCACAATGTAAAGTCAAACAATGAAACAAAAAAATATATATTGAATTGACCTAGTCCTCTGTTATTCCTCAGTAAAATGGGGCAATTCAGTGCGACTATTGTCATGATGTTTTAGAAAGGTCTCTCCTCATCTTGCTTACTTCTATAAATCTGAACGCTTTCTCATGTCGGGTGACTATAACAGATTGCTTGAATCGACTGTGTGCACATATTGTAACATCTAAGCATCATGTTAAATTGTTCATTACTTAAACCTATCATTTTAGTGGTACGCATTTAATTCCCTAGAGGATGACCGTAAAAGGAGGTGGCTACTTAGTGAAAATGTGTGTATTTAGATGTGCTTTTGTGCATGTAAAAATGTTTTTTATGTATATGTTTGTGATTTTATGATTTTTTTAATGATCTGGCAGCTGTGATAAGCCTGCTGTCAGATATGTATGTTGAAAACCTCTCAGTGCATTATACTGATAACATAGAGAACCTGATCTTGTGCTTGGATAAAATAATGAATTTTATAAACGAATGAGTTTTATTACAATTACTTTATTAATCTTGCCTTGATCTCAAGATCATTTCCAAGGCCATTTTATAAAGGTCAGGATCTTGTCAGGGTCTCCACCACATTTGTACTTGGTCATGGCAGGTTCAGATTTCAAATAGTAAACTGTTGTCTTCAAATAAAATAAGTATTATAAAAAATAAAATAGCATGCCATGGCATATTTCCCTTGCACTATACCTCCATATTACCTCAAACATTGCACTTCTTGTTGCTCTGTATTAACTTCACTATTTCATTATACATCAGTCCAGAGGTGTCCATTAATATATAAATGGCCTCCCTCGAGGCTGACCTCCTCTTTAATTGGCTTACACATGTCATTTGTGTTACATTTATTTGGCTGTGACATCAGCATTTGGGTATTTGGTATGCAGAAAGATGGGGTTTGGGTTGATATATGTGACCCTGTCTGTGATATCCAGGGAAAAGTCTCATAATCTAATTATGAGATTAGGAGCACCAAAGTTTGATTTCAATTATTGATTTCACTTTATTTTACATTTTTGACACGGTCTACCGTCTTACTTAGTTAATTTTAAGGTAAAATATATTTTCACAGAATGTTGCTTACATCATGTAGGATGATGACTGTTCCTTGCTTTAGATGAAAGCTTCTGCCAAATGCGTAAATATAGCCTATATATATATAGACCTGTGTAAAGAAATGTATGTACAATGTCCAAAAAGTATAAATATTAAAAAAGCCAGAAACCCACAAATTAAACAAATCCTCTCAACGATTCATCCCCAAGCTCATTACATCAACCTCAAGCTGTCTAACACTGATCCAAGCTCCCAGTTGTAGGTGAGAAATAACAGAATTGATTATGTATTTGCAGCCACCTGTAGTTTGAGATGAGGCACCTGGCATTAGATTGTTCCCTGCTGTCCTATTGGCTGATGGTGAGCCTCCTGTCCAATAGAAGTGGCTTCCTCCTGTCTCACCCCCAGCCTTGGAACCACGCGGTGAAGTGGGGGGCAGCAGGAGCTGCTTTTTACCCCGGGAGGGTCTCACTCCTGCTGGGCCGCTGGCTCACTCGGCTCTTGTCCTGCCGATCGGGTGAAAGGAGCCACTCGCCAGGGACCGGCTTGCCTTAGATTCCTGCACACATTGAATTAATCTCACACCTGGAGTTTGTGAATTATTTTTGCAATATGAGACACAAATGGGGTTGTTGATGTAGAAATACCTGGGGTTTTTATGAAATATGTTTTTATGATGTTTAAAAATTAAGGCAGGGCCATCCAGAATCATTTTTTTAATCAGGTTGAAAACAACCACTATATTCTGATTATTAACACAACCTATTTGAGAATTTTTTTTTTTAATAATGTATATTAGCCACCTTCTCTAATGTTACTTTATGTTGCTAAATGATGTAAGTGAATGTTTTTATGATTTAGAATATAATTTTCTTGACTTGTCATAGTTTATAAAGAAGCCAACACTATCCCATGGCAATTTGTACGAGGTGGCTAATTTGTATTCATTTTTTTTTCATTTTAAATTTCGTACAAATTAATACGAATATGCCAACTTGTAAAATACATACGAATTGTGGCTTAAGAAACCAGATTACTTTTTTATATATTTTGTTTAGTTTGGCACCTAATAGTACATTGTAAGAATTTTTCATCTTTAAATCTAGGTATGTACTCCGTAAGAATCAAGCCATATAATTTTAATTATTAAAAAAATATTTACTTACTAAATAAATTCTAATACAGATATTTAAAATAAAAGGTTATGAAAACAACTAACATCTTACAACTTGATGAAGCCCTGTTTTTTAGATGAACTCATTCTGGGGGCAAACACAAAGCACAGGTCTGGGAATAAACCTTGGTTTTTGGTACTGTAAGCACAAAGCACAGGCTTCAGAATGAGATCAGGGATTTAGGTATGCACAGAGCACAGGTTTGGAGATAAGCACAGAATACAAGTTTGTAAATGAGAACAGAGGACACTTTTGGAGATAAGCACAAAGCACAGGTTTGTAAATTAATACAAATCACAAAGCACAGATGAGAACAGAGCAGGTTTGGGTATAAGCAAAGAGCACAGGTTTTGGTATGAGCACAGAGCACAGGTTTAGGTAAAACCACAGATGACAGGTTTTAGAATAAGAACAAAGCACAGGTTTGGGTATAAACGCAGAAAAATGGTTTTAGGATGATAACAGAGCACAGATTTAGCTATGAGCACAGAACATAGGTTTAAAAATGAGCACACAGCACAGTTTTTAGGATTAGAACAGAGCACAGGTTTGGGGGTAATCACAGAGCATGGGTTTGGGAATAGGCATAGAGCACATGTTTTATAATGATAACAGAACACAGGTTTGGGTATACACAGTGCAAGTTTTAGCATGAGAACAGAGCACAGATTTAGGTATGATCACAGAACACTGGTTTTAGGAAGAGCACAGAGAACAGGTTTTAGGATGATAACAGAGCACAGGTTTAGGTATGAGAACAGAACACAGGTTTTAGAATAAGCACGCAGCACAGTTTTGGGTGTAAGCACAGAGCATTGGTTTAGGAAAAACATAGTCATAGAGCACAGGTTTTATAATGAGAACAGAACACAGGTTTGGGTACAACCACAGAGCAAAAGTTTTAGCATGAGAACAGAGCACAGGTTTTGGAATAACCACAGAGCACAGGTTTTAGAATAAAAACAGAGCGTAAGTTTGGGTATAACTACAGACCACAGGTTTAGGATAGGAACAGAGCACAGGTTATGGGTATGAGCATAGAGCACAGGTTTCAGGATGAAAACAGACCACAGGTTTTGGTATAACCACAGAGCACAGGTTTTGGTATAACCACAGAGCACATGTTTTAGAATAAAAACAGAGCGTAAGTTTGGGTATAACTACAGACCACAGGTTTTAGAATGAGCACAGACAGAGCACAGATTTAGGATATGGGGGATGAGCATAGAGCACAGGTTTCAGGATGAAAACAGAGTACAGGTTGTGGTATAACCACAGAGCACAAGTTTTTGTATAACCACAGAGGACAGGTTGTAGAATAAGAACAGAGCACAGGTTTGAGTATTACCACAGACCAAAGGTTTTAGAATGAGCACAGACCACAGGTTTTAGGATGAGAACAGAGCACAGATTTGGATAAGAGCACATGTTTTAGAATGGGCGCACGCCACAGGTTTAAGGGTGAGAACAGAGCACGGGTTTGGGTGTAAGCACAGAGCACGGGTTTGGTATTGAGCATAGAGCACAGGTTTTATAATAACAACAGAGCAGAGGTTTGGGTATAACCACAGAGCACAGGTTTTAGGATGAGAACAGAACACAGGTTTTAGATGACACAGTAAAGGTAATTAAATGTCCATAGAGTGCAAGTTTGTAGTGTAGATGAGCACAGGTTTTTAGATAAACACAGGGCATCAGTTTAAAGACGAGCACAGAGCACAGGTTTAGTGATGGCCACACTGTATTTTATGCTCAGTGAACCATCAAGGTGGAGGTGGCTAACACATCCGAGCACACACACACACACTCCATGAATAAGTGCTTCCATGTGATGCCAGGCATTATCAAAGTAATCATTTCCGAAGGGGTAGAAGGTGTATGTGGGAAGAGAGTGAGTGAGAGAGAGAGAGAGAGAGAGAGAGAGAGAGAGAGAGAGAGAGAGAGAGAGAGAGAGAGAGAGAGAGAGATGTGTTATAATTACAACCAGTGAGGCATAGTCTTCATATAAAATGCATTAGTTTGACTTGACACATTAATTATCTGTTTTTGCAGATGTTTTGCGGCATTGTTGTGCAAACAATTTTGGAGGGGGAGGAATTATGGGAAAGTGAGCAGAAAATAAAATAAGTGGGAGGTTTCTTGCAGATTTACCTTCATTCATGCAGAGAAAGCGGAGCGATGCAGCTGGAGAAAATGGAACCCAAGCGGAGAGATCATTCCGGCAAGGTTATCATTACACCCTGATGCTCACTCTAACCCCAGCATTTTTTGTACCCACATGGATCTCAATGCACTCAATTTTTTTTAGAGATTTGTTGTAGTGGGGAGAAAGGGGGAGGTTGTAAGGCTTTCCATTCAAGCATCACAAAGTACCATAATCAGGAAGATAAAGAAATTACACATTATAGATTTCAAAAGGAGATAATGGACTATTTGTTTGTTTTTATGCTTATTTGTGCAAATCGTAGGTGCTCGATGATGCCTCACAGTCGAGGGATTGTTGTTTTCTATCGCTGCTTTTCCTTTTAAAGATCTTAATTGCAATGCAGGCAAGCTGCATTTTGTTTGTCCTATAGCAGAGTGAATGGCAGTGGATGACAGACACGGCTTTGTTTTAATGCTATTTTAACAAAAGGAAACTGATTGTGCCTTTTAGCCTTCTAGATGTCCTCATGAAGAATGGGGAATGCATTTGAATGCGAACAATTTAAATAAATAGGATGAAAAACTCCAAGTGACAACATTTAGGAAGTCAGTGTCAAAATGTGTTATAAACAGCACGGCATTAAGTATTTATGATCCTTTCTATTTGTCAAATTTTAGTGGAATATACGATCTCAGACATACATATCTGTACCTAGATGGTATATTTTGAGTGCTATTTAAAGGGTACCATCCAGTTACACCCTTTGTACCTTTTGTGTAGTTAGCTTGATGAACTAGATCAGTGTTTATTTTTCTGTGTAAACTTAAAGGGAAATGACTTCATTTTAAAAAACGAGTTTTAAAGGTGCACTGTGTAACATTTAGGAGGATCTCTTGACAAAAATGCAGTACCGATATCGGTAGCACTTTATTTTACAGTACGTGTACTTATCTTGTATGGTAAGCAAGTTGTACTTACAGACAAACAAGAAACACTACTGTACTTACAAATGAATGTACAATATAAGTTATAGACAACAATGCATCATATTTTATGGATTTAATAGCTCACAGTGGCGTATGGATACTATGCTATATCTTAGGTGGTATGTCCTATGTAATAACTGTGTAATAAGCAGCACTTTATTTTACAGTCCAGTTTCCATGCAGTTACTATGGACCTACTAGTGAATGTACCCAGTAGGTAATGCATACAGTATTTAATGCTTGTTCTTAAAGAGTACAACAAAGGACAAATATATTGTGTAAAAAAATGGCACCTGTAAGTACTACACACTTACCATGTATATAGAATTTGTAAGTACAGTATAGTGTTTCTCATTAGTTTAGCATACATACACTATATGTGCCGTCATTAATATACACTGGCCTGTATGTACAGTACTACACACTTACCATGTACATACAATTTGTAAGTACAGTAGTGTTTGTTATTAGTTATCATATAAACACTATGAATACCTGTCATTAACCCACACTTACATGTATATTTATTAGGGCCGGGACTCGATTAAAAAAATTAATCTAATTAATTAGAGGCTTTGTAATTAATTAATCGAAATTAATCACATATAAATATTTGACCTGAGAACATTGAGAAGTTTTTTTTTTACATGGATTTTTAGTATACCATGAATAATGACTGAATACATAAGCTTAAGCAACAAAATATTGTTTATTTTTGTTCAACCAAGGTGTTGTACCCAGATTCGGGCTAACGTCCACACTAGCTGCTATATGTTTAGCATTGAGATGATACTTGAGGCTCAATGTGCTGCGGTGATATGTGAATTCCTTGTTGCATAGCTTACACACAACCATGCTGTTATCGACGCTTCCATCCGTTTGTTTTTTATAAAAAAAATTCCCATCCACGGGGCCAACCAAAGCGATCTCATCAGCTTCTTCGTTCATGTTCACTGTGGTTTGTTGTTGTCTGAAGTCATGAACGCTAGTTGGTGCTCCAGTATAATCGGTCCGCCGAAACTCATCCAATGAGAAATGTTCCGCAGTGCAAAAATAAGTGTGATTAAAATGCGTTAAAATTTTTAACGTGTTATTTTTTGTGTAATTAATTAATCTTAATGAATGCGTTAAAGTCCCGGCCCTAATATTTATATTGTATATTCATTTGTAAGTACAGTAGTGTTTCTTGCAGTGTTGGGGGTAACGCATTACAAGTAACACGCATTACATAATAATATTACTTTTCTGAAGTAACGAGTAAAGTAACACATTACTTTATAAATGTAAACAGTAATATTTGAGTTACTTTTTTAAAAAAAAGTAATGCGAGTTACTTTTCAATTCAATTAATTCAAATAAAAATAAATTAATGTACTGAATTAAACTGAACATATTAACGTAGAATTATGCACTCTGTGCGCCTGAGCAGGAACTGTTTGTGTCAGAAATGGAGATGGCAGGCCAGAGCTTGACATTTTTGCGATCATAAAAAACACCTGCAAGGCCTAAAAGAGATAAAGCCTCAGCCAAGTAAAAAAGTAACGCAAAAGTAACTTAAAGTAATGTAAGCATTACTTTCCATGAAAAGTAACTAAATAACGCAATTAGTTACTTTTTTGGGGAGTAACTTAATATTGTAATGCATTACTTTTAAAGGTAACTTTCCCCAACACTGGTTTCTTGTTAGTTATAGTATACCTACACTGTAAGTATGTATATTACCCAGTACTTACTGTATCTAGAGTTAAATAATAATTACTAAGAATGTACCACTGGTAAGTACAGTACTGATACCAATTAATAACCATGTAGATACTCAAAAGTAAGTACCGCACATTTATCTACAAGTAAAGACGATATTAACTCCTGATAGTAATGCATTGTGAGCTAATCTTCAGAACATGTTACGGAGCATCACATTTCCGGCTGATGTCAGAGGTATTCAGACCAATCACAACATTCTGGTAAGCTGGCCAATCAGGGACACAACGCTTTTCAGATCGGTGAGCTTTTTACAAAATCAGCGCATTTGAGGAAGAAAGGGGTATCTGGAGCTACAAAAAATATACGGTATGTGAAAAATAATGTGTTTTTAACCATAAACCATGCAAACATATTGTATGAGGCACCTACTTCATTGCTAAAAACAACATTTCGTGTATTTGGTATAATACAATATGTTCGCGTGGTTTATGGTTAAAAAACACATTTTCCACATACCATGAATTTTTGTAGCTCCAGATTTCATTCGCTTCCTGAAACGCACGGATTTGAAATGCCCTGTGTCCCTGATTGGCCAGCTAATCTGTACTTTGCAATTAGCCTGAATACCTCTGATGCTCCTTAGCATGTTCGGTCCCAGGAAATAAACTGTTGCCTACAATCCTCGTGTTTGTTGTAGTCCAAGAAAAGGGATTTACGTTGGAGACGATAACTTGCGTCATTGTTTACTTTGGGGTATGTAACTTTTGCATATCGCTAACATGTACTACTTACTACACACTTACACACCAAAGAAAATGTAAAAACGTGAATCGGACAATAGGTGCATAAACTGGCAGATTTTTATTCTTTTATACACTTTCCCAGCATGTCTTCACGCCGCTACTCTGCCCGGATGAATTTGTTGTCTGTGATCACCACATCAGAGTGATATAGACCAGCCATTCCCAAACTGTGGTCCGCGGACCACTAGTGGTCCGTGAGGGTACTGCAGGTGGTCCTTGAAAAGGCAAAATAAGAATATGTATATTTTAATATACAAACTCGTTCATATTTTGGGCGAACGTGTACTGCTGCCTAATAAACGTTACTGTGAACTCATTCATTCTGGTGCCTGTGAACGGCACGCTCTCTCAGTTTAACGTCGTTCAATAGGGTGCCAGATTTGTATATTCTTCCAGGCGAAAACCCGAATAAAACACACTGTAAACAGGCCTTAATGTGTAGCGGAAAAAACAACCAATCTGGCAACACCGCCACCACTCTGTGTTCACCAGTCACGCTGCATGCGTCATCACAACAACACAGACGCTGCTGAAATTCCTGCCGCGCAACTCAAATAGTTTAACATTAAATAACATTATATTTGTCCTAAATCGTTAACGATTAACATAGGCTGCTAACGCATATTCCGGATCTTGAAATAGACTTTGACTAAGCTCACGCTATTTAACGTGCACGCGTGGTGTGCAATACCTGCGAGTTGTCATACACGCAATGCCTCGCAGCGCTTCTCGCCCGGGGTGCGACCCCCACCCAGCTAGCCTTTCAAGGTATGTGTAAGCAAATACAAAAATTAAAAGACAGTCAATGCTAATGTAAACCCTGGTTGGATAAGGATTTAAAGTTGGACATGAAGATGAAATTTGACGCATTTAGCTTAAGTGTTAAAACAGATAAAATAATTGCTGTCTGTGGTGGTTCTATATGGGCTATAATGGCAATCATTTAAAAAAATAATATGGGAAAAAATAACTATAAATTAGTTCATTTTTGGAACTGTGACCTAGTTTAACATTTTCAAATATGAACTATGAACTGAACTAGTTCATTTAAAAATTTGTGAACTGTGAACTAAACTAGTTCATGTAGAAAGTTAACTTTCCCAACACTAAGAATATGTATATAAATAATTATGATATAAGGTTAAGAAACCTGTTTTACTGATGTGATGACCAGTTATAGTTTTAGTGCTAGTAAGACTATTTAGATGTGCAGATTAATTCAGGACTTTGTGTAGACATATTTTATAATAAGTATTATGAGGTGGTCCGTGAAAATTCTTGATTACAAATAGTGGTCCACACACACAAAAAGTTTGAAAACCCCTGATATAGACAACATTATCCTAAAAGTTAAATATTCGAATGTAAAAATGTCATCTTAACAAGTCTTTCAGGTTTGTTCTGACTAAATGAAAATGCCTTACCTGTTCAGAGATTAAAAAAAATGCCCATAAAAAGTAGCCAAACCCAACATTTGTTTTTATCATAGCAACGAAATGTTCCATTGATTTTTTTTTTTTTAATTTTCACTAAGCTAATAATATTTTATATCTAACATTTACAGAAATCCTAATTTTTAGCTTTTAATTAAACGTTTTTAATTTGTTTATTAAGCACATTTTCCTGTGGGGACAACTGGCTGGGACCTGCAATGCAAGACATTTCCCCAACAGGGTTTAGATTGATCCAGGACAAGGCCTTAGTTATATTAGGGCATTTAAATAGATTTTACAAACATACCTTTCAAAAAACAATACTGATGTGCATCTTGAGACAAAACAATAGCACTGATACATGTTAAAATATGTCAGTGCAAGATGTTTTAGGCAGCTCAAACATGCACTTTAGTCTGGTACTAGGATAAGCCCTGTCCAGAAAACTGCCCCTTAGTGTTTTACTATTAGGTAAACACCCTTTACCCTGCACACACACGTATTTACAATTCAAGTTTGAAAATGAATAAACCACTCTATTTCGGCACATAAAACTCATCTCATTTCTGATTGGCTGAAAGTTCGAGCATGATATCAGAAGCACAGCTTTATCTCGGCATCGCAAGAGAGACACAGAAAGAGAGGCCTCATCATAATATCTATTTTCTCTCTCTCTCTGTGCCTGCTGTGTTGAGCTAAGCTTTATCAAACAGCCGTGTGTTTGTTTGCAAATGCAGGATTTCACGGGTCATCCTTTATCAGCTCTCTCTCTCGTCACCTCCAGACTTCCCAACATATTGTGCCATGTTTTCTCCGCTGGCTGCTCATCTTGGCCGGTGTGGTCTGGCTTGTGTGTCTGTATGTGTGCATGTGGCTTTGTGAAAGGAGCCATCTCCTCTGACAAACACATGGCCCTCTCACTTGCATGCCCTCCACCCTCCTTCACTACAACCATCAGCTGCTTTAGAGTAGCAATGCTGAGAGCATTCGACCGATCTGTGAATTTGGAGCAATCGTTTTATTGACACATTCACATCGGGTAACAATGTTATCACAACAGCAGCAGACTGCGATGGGACGTACAGGGAAAAGATTCTCTCTGAACTCAAAACAAGACGTGGCGCTTTTCGAGAAGCCCACGACACCCCTGAAGGTGTTAGCAATCGGACAGTCTGTGTATTTCTGCCATGATCCTCCCGCATCCTCCGAAGGACTGTAACCTGCCAAGCAGATCGCCCGGTTGCAACCACCGTGATGATTGGTTTAAAAGACACACGGCTGTGGAAACAAAAGATGCCGTATTAATAGGATAGCTGTGTCAGATAAAACATTTTCTGCTTAAAGCTTCCAAGTCAGGTAAAATGTACATTGGTAATCCACAGTGCCAGATCTGTTCTTTGTTCATTCGCCTGAATAGAAAAAGGGTGTAAGCAGGGTGACCCAGAAGGCTGGAGTGGAAAGGATCATAATCAGACGCCTGTGATCCTTTAGCAGCTTTCCAAATGCTTGGACAGACTCCTTTAGCCGATGCTTGGGGAGAACTTTCAGATAAACTAGGCCATCACAAAACACTGAGAGGATTGCCTTTTCATAACAGTTGCTGGTTTTCTCTAGGAAATGTAATCCATGTTTTAAATCACTGATTAAAAAATGACAGTTTTTTTATTTGGTTGATGTTACAAAAGTTGAATACGAAAATTCTCTATATTTATACAGTACACCCTCGCATGCCATCATAGATATATCAATAATATTTTGATACGTAATAAGATTACGATACGATCAATAATATATTCTTAAATCAAGATGTATTTTCTTGATGAGCAAAATGACCTAAATAATAAAGTCCAATTTATAGTCGTGCGTAAGGTCTACGCCATACCTTCGCCGTAGGTTATCCGTAGCCTCTGCGTAGCTTGATGTGCACCTCGCCAAATTTTTTACAGCGCGTCAGTTCTACGCGGACCGCAAGTGCTGTGATTGGTCCACTAGAACCCCTCCCATCAGGTAAAAAACTGCATCATATGGATATTTCCATTTATGAGGAGTAATTTAACTTTATTTACTTCCATCACTGCTGGTCATCTCAAAACACACACAACAAATTGCTGGTTCTCCTTCGTTTGTGGGTTAAAATTGCCAAGCTACTTCTTCATTGACGGTCGCGCTGCTACTGTGGTAACACGCGTGGATACTGTCTACCAGCGGTCTTATGGTGGCCATTCGTGCCAGTTCCACCGGAGACGTCCAGAACATGTTTTCGGGTTCGTTCTCCGGAAGTCGCCTTGGTCGACCGCATACGTCATCAAGGTTTAATATTTCAGGTTTAATTTCAGAAAAGCAAGCGTTACATTTCAAGGTACGAATGAAACTACAATGATTGTATGTCTTAAAAGAAATAAATCTTAATTTTCTAATGTATTTTAACTGAAATGTGAGAACCTCGATGACGTATGCGGTCGAGCAACGCGACTTCCGGAGAACGAACCCGAAAACATGTTCGGGACGTGTCCGGCGGAACTGGCACGAATGGCCACCCTAAGCGGTCTGCATGTGTGTTTGCACTTCAACGCGGACGACGATGCAAACATATGAAAACCGACGCTTAACCTATGCCATCGCGGCTACGCCGTAGGACCTACACACAACTATACTGAGCCCTTAAGTCTAGTTCCTATCATTTTTGGCATTAAAAAATAAATAACTTTGACCCATACAATATATTGTTGGCTATTGCTACAAATATACCCTGGCCACCTATGACTGGTTTTGTTGTCCAGGGTCACAAATATCATTAGTTGGTATATAAGATAAAAAATAACTTGCATTTGATATAATGTAAGCAAAAGGTTGACCTAAATGTCAACTTTAGGTAATCATGTTTATTATGTGTTATGATCCTGACTTGGGTGTTTCAAAAGAAGAACGTCTCCTCTCTCTTCGATTCCTGCTGTGTATTATGGCGTCACATTTTCTGCCGTGGCCTTTTCTCCGGCTCTGTTGCGCATCCTTCAAGTGGCTCCCATTGATGTTTCATCTTTGATATCCTTTACAGGGCCCCCGGGTGCCACAGGGCTTAGGGGGCCCCCTGAGGGACACGGAGGGGCCCCCAGTGTGCAGCTGAAGGTCTTCAGGGTCCTGACAGCGTTGATGGAGGTGATTCTTGAGTGGCCTCTCGCGGCGTTCAGTGGCGGCCACAGCGAGCCGCGCCTTTTGAAGTGATAGATCTTAAGGATATGAAACAAAAGTAGGGACGGATTGAACTTCATCTGCCTACAGGGGAGGGGAGGCAGGAAAGTCAGACGGGAGATAGGTGGGGCGCGGAGGGGCGGAGGTACTGGGTCACCGGTGAGCTAGAAGAAAAGAGCTTTTAATCCGAGCATGTCTTGTAAGGTCAGGAAAAGTTCGCAGGATGAAAAAAGGTCAAGCCAAAGGTTGTGCTGATTTATTTAGTGGCACATAGGGCAAACGTTTCACCTGTACCCCTCTGGCAGTTTAAAAAAAATTAAAAGTCACTGTTTGATTTTCCAAGGATGGTGCAAAGTACCGCAATGAACATGACTGAAGTGCTTTGACTGAAAAAAAACATACTGGCTACAATAATTTAACCAATTTTACTAAATATATGTACAATTCAAATTCAGATATAATTAAAAAAGGCACAATACATAATGAAAAAGAAAAACTGATAGCTCTTTAAATGATACAAACTAAACAAGTGTTCGATTTTTTTTTTTTTTTTTTTGACTATTGTGACTCAGAAAAGGTGACGTACTACTGTCACAATCTCCTTTAAACCCCTTTCCCACAGAGATTACGGAAAATACACGGAAATGCGTCCGTGATTTATCCAGGATCGTTAGATTTTTGCACACTGCCAATTATTTTCTGGAATTTGTGTGTGCATTCACACACATAATGTAACAATCCCATAAAGTGACATATTTATTCCACAGCGTCTGAAGTTTACAAATTATCCATGATTTCTCTCTCAAGAAACCACACGCGTACATTTTAGTTTATGACAAGATCATACCATGGCTGCAGCAGGCGCAGTGATATTACGCAGTGCCCAAAAATAGTCCCCAGCTATTAGTTACCAAGGGGACTATTTTCGGGCACTGCATAATATCATTGCCCCTGCTGCACCCATGGTACGGCAGCAAAGTACTTGATTATTACTCCAGAATGAGAGTAGTTCCTAGTAGGGGTGTCACGATTCTCAAAATCCTCGATTCGATTACATTTTCGATTCCAAGGTCACGATTCGATCTGATTCTCGATTTTAACATATTTTTTTGAAGACAAAAATGATATGCCATTTTTTATTATAATTATTATAGTTTAACATTAACATGCACATTGCACAACTCGCATGGGGGTTTGTGGGCTTCACTTAACGCGAGAGCTTGTAGAGAGAGGATTCCTTCTTGCACGCACATGGATTTAATGCACATGGATTTAATGCACATGGACATAATGCGCGTGTCTTGGACTCATAGCATCTGAAATAAATCCAGCATCATACGCAGCTGCGCTTCTCTCTGTCTCACGTGCACGTGCATGCGCTCGTGCTCTCGCATCTGTCCAAAGTCTAAACATTAACTAAAGTAGTAATCCTTATGTATTTGTTCAGTTTTATGCGTTTCATGCGAGCTGAGGCAAACTATCCCTCGTGTTTCAAATATAATCCACTGCATCTTTGCGCTTCTCTCACTCTCGCGCACGTGCAGAGAGCTGCGCTCTGTCCAAAGGCAGATCACTAGGTAGTAATCCTGTTTATGATATGCATTTCAAGGAGTTGTAGCATCCCTCGTGTTTAAAATATGATCGCGTTCCGCTGGACAGATGTTTTTAAAGGCATCTCTGAGAGTTTTTTTTTCCCTCTCTTGGGAAGCCGACCGGACCTGACATGGGGGCGTGGCAGCATCGACGATCCCATTTTTTAATTCGAAGTTCGAAGCTGTGACTTAATTTCGATCGATTTCGATTTAAAATCGAAATCGTGACACCCTTAGTTCCTAGCCATATTGGTGTAGAAAATCGCTACTTTTAATTTTCCGTTGGTCTTAGTACACGATGTAACTCAGGCCCGGATTGGCTATAGGGAGGACCGGGAGAATTCCCGGTGGGCCGGTCTGGGTTTTTTTTGGCCGCAATGGCCGGTGTTGTCATGCCATAGGTCGCTTGCCACGCATCTAGATTTAAAATAAACTTGAACGCGACTTCATACGAATGGCCTCTAAATGAAAATTATCTACAAATAGTATTTTCTTTATTAAGTCATTGGTGTAACAATGAATCGTCTATTAATAATCATTCGCCTATTTATCCTCTATAGCAAGAAACAAATATATATATATTATTTATTTATTTATTTATTTATTTTTTTACAGAAATTAGGCCTACCTTACATTATTTGACAATATACATGATCTAAGTACTAAAAAACTAAGATAAAGATTTTATTTTTCCATCTGCTTTTCCTGCATACTTGATCAATCTTGCTTGTGTATTGTATATCAGTGGTTTCCAAGCTTTTTCAACCAACAGGTAATATCAAGACCCTTTCTCAAGAATTTTTAAAGAAAATAGAAATATAGGAGAAAACACAAGTAAGTTTGTTCCCTTTCAGTAGTTTTTGAATATGTTTAATTGAATAATATTAAAATACCTTATGGTAGGGCTGCATGGCAAGAATTATAATTGTTTAGTGCACTGAATTGTAAATGATATATTTGAAAAATACAATGAATTGCAAGGCTTCAGAGAACAGTGCACTATTGCATACTTATATACTACTGAGGATTTAAATATATTAGTTTAATATAGTCTGTCATGAAGTAAAGTGGGTCTGTCTAAGGCATCAAACTCCAAGGCTGAAAATAAGTCCCACTCAGGCCTTGATGTAACTACAGAAGAGTCAAGTTTTAAATAGGAAAAATATAGAAACTCTTTGGTTACTTTTGAGCGCAATGGTAATGGTCTAATCAGATTCAATGGATTACGCTAAGCTATGCTAAAGATTCCAAAACTGTAAAAATACTATGTTTAACTCTAGGGGAGCTGTAAAATGTGCCTATTTTTATATTAAGTTGAGTGTCTCTTTAAGGAATTTTTCAGGGACCAAAGTGCTGTGAGAATATGGTTTTACTCTTAAAAAATGGGTTGTTTTAATGTTTAAGGATGTGATTTCAATACCAGGGAGCACATATGTGTACCTTGTAATGCACTGCAAGTCACTTTAGATAAGAGTGTCTGCCAGATGGGTAAAATTAAAGTCACTTTTTGTAATATCAATTCAGTGTTTTTGAGTCCCACAGTATTGTCCATAATACAATTAAATCATCCTGTTTTGGGTACTTAATAATGAAATACATCAAATATTCACTATTTGATTAACTGAGATTAATTTAGGCAATTAATTGACATATAAACGGACAGACCGATTTGTAAGCAGTTTAGTTCTTATTATCAGATGTCACATTGATTTAAGTTATACAATAGTTATCCTGACAGCTCAACCTGTAATACTAACACACAAACTTGACACATACGCACGGACCAATGAGCACTGAAAACACTAAGTAAAAAGCAGGTGGATCAGCCCTGTGGACTGGCTATTAACCCTTAAGTCAGGAAGAACTGCCCACATGCCTGCCACCCACAAATCTCCATCTGTCTCTGAAGAGACGCTCCAATACATTTCACCCTCTCGAAAGACACAGGAAATCTGTCAGGATGTGACACTTTAAAATTGGGGCGTTTTATCCACTTCAATCTATAATACTATCAAAAATACACTGCTTAAACAGTGTTGGTGTGAAACGTAGATGCTTGTCCGGTTGTCCTATTACACCAACACCAGAGACCAAGCAAGTCACAAACAAACGCGACTTAACAACAAATAACGAAAACCCCTTTTGTAATTTCAACCAATGTTGTCGCCCTACTGCTGTCACATCATGCCCATTACCACCTTCACATTCTGTTAGCAGGAAAAAGAAAAAAACTGATAAAAGAGTTTCTTCTTTTCCCTCTGTGAGCTTTTTGTCTAAGGAGAATGCCCGAGGCTCTGACAGACACAGAGAGTAGTCACTGCCAAACTCTCTTCCTCCTTTGCTGGTGGGCCCTCCCCGACACGCCGTCCCCCTGACCTTGGTGGGCCTTAGTGGAGAAAAAGAGACCGTCAGCTCCTCTTCTGCCGAGCCACCCGGTTTCGGCCCTCAGCCCTGGGGCGGGACTTCTGCTGGCTTTCTGCGGGACTCCTTCAGTCCACTCACCCAGGGCTTTGATGCATATGTTCTGAAGGTGGCCGCCGCCGCGACTCAGCCGTGGTGGCAGATGGCGGACCTTCAGGCCTCCGCTGGTCAGACTGGTGTTCATTTCCCAACTTTTTTCTGCCTGAGTGTTTCAGAGGAAGATTCAACGGTGCAGAAGAGCTTCTTCTGGTACGAGAAAGAGAAATGGGGGCGGAGGACCAAAAGACACATTGAGGCAGTGGGTGGAAAAAGCTCGTAGCTTTGGAAATGTAGATATTGAAAATGCCTTTAGATGATCAAAGGTACTGTTGATGTCAAAGGTTCTTTATGGAATCCTACAATTTGAGAAAGAACAGTGTAGGCTGTTTAATTTTTGGCAGGCTGACTATTTTCAATTTTGGTTGAACATTACTGTTATCAATGTCCTGTTTTTATTGCCCTCATCCAAAAGAATTAAGCGATTAACACTTCAAAATTGGCTTGATGGGTTTGAATTATATTCCCTCATGTTGTGAAAGTGACTTACGAAGTGAGGCGCATTTGGGAGATGGGGCTCAAAATAAGTTTTTGACAGAGTGTAATTTAATGCAGACAAGGTGAGGTACATATGAGGGAGGAAGTGAGGGGTAAAGGGAGGGTGAGACAGAGAAGATGAGCCACATGTCCTTGAGAAACATCTCCTACTCATCCCTTAGGAACCTGCCATCTCCTTGCCCATCCTCTGGGCTTGAAGTGAAGCGTACATGCACACACACACCCTCACAAACACACACTTCCAGACAATTAACGTCATTTCTTAAGATGCTCGCAGGTATAGGCCAGCTGCCAAGTCTCACAAATCGAGCGTGCTGTTCGATGCTTTGGCAGAGGGCGACAGGGGACGAGCGCTCATCTTTCTCCCCATCCTTTCATCCGTTTTTCCTTAAAGTTGCATGGCGGAGGACAGAATGGACAGATGGGGCGGTCTCACTGTCCTGATGTTTGAGTTCTAATTATATTAGCCCAGACCCTGCATGGATCCACGATGAATGTTTACTCAGCCACCAATTTATAATCATTTAGCCAACACCTGTTTAGAAGTCAAAAAAGATAGGCAGAGCGGGTCAAGGGCCAGAAGCGGAAAAAGGAGAAAGTTGCTTGTTCTGCAAGCTTCGGATGGCGACAACGAGGAAGTATAATGTTTGGGGGTCCTTAAAGACTGAAGAAAAACTTTAAATACTAATGCAGATTTTATGGGGCGCTGTCAGTCAAGGACAGACAGTGTTTACTTTTTATCCAAAGTGACCCTCAATGCATTCAAGAGTTTATGTGTTCCTTGGGAATCAACCCCATGATCTTTGCATGGCTAGTACCACACATTCATGGTTAAGCTACAAGATCTGTTGGATTCGGAGGAGCCCTGATACTTCCTGCAACAATATACAGCCTTAAAAGGCAGCATTTTTTAGACACAGTGTATGCATGACTCAAAGTGGTGTGTTGTCTGAATGTAGCTCCTTTCCAAATCGCCATTATCAGCCCGTCGGGGAAGAATTCAGGGTTATCATGTTGAGTTATTGACACATATTTGTCGCTGCTGAGAAATCTCATATGGAGTCAGCCTTCTTTCTCACTTTCACTCTCTCTCTCTCAGTCTCGGTCTTTAACGTGCTCCCTCTCTCTCTATGCACTCCCTCCCTCACTTTCAAAGGTCAGGGCTCGGAGTGGGTCCGTTTGAAGCATGGCCTTCTGCAGAGCACAGGAGGGGTGATCTCCATGGGGAAATAAAATTCTCCTGAACCCCCCGACTGTTGGCCTTGATGACTTTGGAAGACCTGGATGGGGCATTTATTTACCTCTTTGACCCCATTCCACTGCCCCCCATTTGGGAAGCACAAGCATGCATGTGAGAGCTGTCTGCATGTCTAGTTTGAGACACACAAGATCTCAGCAAGAAAGAGGGCACCTTAATTGTCATCACCATCATGCTTATTGAATCCGGCTGGACACGGGCCCCCACTGAGGTTTTAATTAAGGGTATGTTTACATGGCAACGGTGTACTAAAAACTGTAAATATTTTTCCTTAGCGTTTTTGAAAAGTTTCGCATACAGATGCCAATTTTTTGTGGATCTGCGAAAATGACTAAAACCACTGTAATGTGTACGCTAGGCCAGAAGTTGCTGATGACATGCAATGTCTGAGCATTTAATACGCATGCGTATGATGTCAGTTTTCACAAACTTGTAGTTTATAATGAAAAATAATGGTATCGTTTTCAAAAACTTGCATTTTGAACTTTTGAAAAGTTTCCTTTTCTAGGCTACCAAAATGGTGTTGTCGTGTAAATGAATGGCCAAGTTTTCAGTTTTTAGTCAAAAACGGTGTTTCGGTATGCGAGTTCATGTTTTTGGTTGTCTTGGAGTGTTTAAAGTTGTTGCAAAGATAATCCGAAGAGATATCCTTTTTAAAAGTGAAGGTTCATCCATGCCTTCCTAAAACACCTCATTTAACCCCCCCCCCCTCAACACACATATCTACGTCACTGTGTAGGAAGATTTGCATAACACAGCCAAAAAGTATATGTAAAGAAAGAAGGCATAACTTTTATTTTGTTTTGCAGTATTGTTGCCGCCACCACCT
Organism: Paramisgurnus dabryanus; assembly: GCF_030506205.2. Lineage (NCBI taxonomy): Eukaryota > Metazoa > Chordata > Actinopteri > Cypriniformes > Cobitidae > Paramisgurnus > Paramisgurnus dabryanus. The sequence continues at coordinate 28,232,767 of NC_133353.1, forward strand.
TGCCGCGAAGACGCTATGCTTTGGTAGCTGATATTGCAAATATTGTAAGGGTGTAACATTTTCATCACACGCTTATGGTATTCAGCCAATCACAATGGTTAGCTGGCCAATCAAGACCACACACTTTTCAGAATGATGAACTTTGTAAAAATCAACAGCTGTGTCCGAATGCGCCTACTTCTATACTATCTAGTAGGCAAAAAGCAGTAGGTGAGGCGAGTAGTATGTCCGAATTTATAGTATTTGGAAAAAGTAGACAAAAAGTCCTAAAGTGTTCATTCAATGGACATTTTACTATCCCATGAGCCCGCAGGAAAGGAGTTATCCAAGAAAGAAGAAGAAGCAGATGCATTGTTTTATTCAAACAGGTTTAAAAGCGGTAACATGACAATTTTGGTAAAATTGCGCTTGCTTAACATCATTCTAGTTAACGACTTACTTGATGTTTCAACATGGCGGATAAAGTACGTCTGAATTTATTTATACACTGTAAAAAATACTTTGCTGCCTTAACATTTTTTGTTGAATCAACTTGGATTTACAAGTCATTTCAACTTACTATTATTTATCTTGACTAGAGATTAGTTGTTATAATCTTTGGTGAGTTGTTATAACTTATAAAAATAAGTTTACTTTTTTCAACTATATTTTTATAAGTTGTGACAACTCATCTGTGTTGACATGACTTGTAAATCTGAGTTGATTCAACCAAAAATTTTAAGGCAGCAAAGTATTTTTTACAGTGTACGATTCAAATTCATACTATATAGTACCTACTGTTTTAATGGTCGATTATTAGGTACTTAATCTAATTCAGAACCTGTCCCAGTATGCGATTTCTGACGCAGGGAGACTGTTTCAGAAAGGCGGGGCATAAAGGAGCAACAATAATGCATGGTATGTGAAAAATAATGTTTTTTTAACTTTAACTTTCCCACATTGACGAGTTTTTCCGGCTTTCCGCAATACCGCTATCATCTTCCGCAACTTATACAACCTGGAAGTAATGCCTCACATGAAAGAACTCCCTGTATGTTGTGAGGATCGCTCTGAATCTGATCTCTATCAAAAGTCCTTCACAAAAATGGAATTATCTCAGTTTTTTGCTCAAAATTTTGTGTTTTTACGCATATTTAAGAGGTGATAAGAAGAGAACTAATCAAAGTAGGATGAAACAGGGATTTTTTGAAGCAGAGGGTCTGTTCTTTCATTTGATATATTGTATTTTTATATATTTAAAGAAGAACATTTTCTGAAAGGCTTTAAACTTTTGTGAAAATCATGAAAAATGCTGGTGCTGTCTGGCAGCTTTTTTTTAAAAACGCCGGCGGGGAAAAAGTTAAACTGCGTAATAAATTGCATTACACCAAATACACAAAATAATTTTTATCAACGTCATTTGACCCCTTTATATGTTTTTTAGCAATAACTGCCCCGCAAAATTAAGCTGTAGGATTATTTAGTTACAGAAGGGTGCCAAATCCAGTGGCAGAAATCATGCTTTCACATATCTACTTTATATTTGTGAAACTCCTTCTATTGATAATGTGCTTTAACCTAAAACGTTGCTCGTTTAGCCCCCCCCCCTCAAAGAACACTAGTCGTCAAGTGATATAAAAATCACACCTATTGAAAAATGTTGTTTTAAATAAGATGTTAAACAATATCGGTCTCAAAAAGAAACAAAAAACAGCCTGAATAAGGGCAATTGAAACCAATATCAGAACAATGATGTGGAAACACAGAAATAATTGCTTAGATGGTCTTTTTGTGCACCATAAAAAATAATATTGTGGTTGGAATCCAGGCCGCATAAGTAGCTGCATAACTTGTCTCTGCTCAATACAAGTACTTGAGGGATAGAAACATACTCCAATAAGAGAGACGGACCACAATGGTCTATAAGTGTTCTTTTGGTCAAAGCGCCTCTTTGGATTCACACCTAACACAGGCACGCATGTGCATGTGCTTCTGTCGATGTGTCTACAACAATAGGAAAGTAATCGCACAAATGCTCTTCAAACTCAGTAGTACAGTCGGTAATTGGCTTTCAACACCCGCATAAAAAAACAATTGTCATTGTAATAATAGTAATACATTTAATTCAAGGCCATGCTGCTCCTCTCTAAAAGTGTTACATATCAATTTTTCTTTATTTTATGTAGACTGTGATTCTTTTGTCCATATCATTGCACTCTCTTGTAAAATAACACAAACATCTTCAATCAGAAATGGGCCACATTAGTCACATTTCATGTGGTGTTTTGTCTAAAATACAGTCAGAGATGAAGAATGAGTTGAGTGTTCGTCTTCTGTGCGATTTACGAATATCTTAATACATCTTTATGAATATTATTATCATTTTAGAACACAGAATTTAGAACAGCAGTTTACAATTTCAAAGCATCATCTACCAATGTGCAAGGGCAGCGCTTGGACACCAAAACAAGAGATTATCATATTCTTTCATTCTCAAGTATATGGACAATATCTTAAAGACACAAGCCTTAAATGCTAATGACATCACCACACATCAGATCTGCACCTGCTTTGTAGTCACGGCATCGCATAAACCAAAACAAAAGATCTACCGCGACCTTCGATGGCCTCAGATCCTCCTCCTGCCTCCACTTCACCGAGTCTTTAGCGGCTGGGTACAGAAAGGTCGCGGGGGTGAGGAGGGGGGTCTGCGATGGGGAAACAGCAGTCGCGTTGCCATCCTGATGACTTAGTTTGAGTCGAAATCCTCTAATAAAAACATTGACCCATGTAATTGATTTTAATGGCAGCTCTGTGCCATCTTTCCCGCGCTGGCTGGACGCCGGCCAGATGCCATCAGCGCCGCCCCTGGGGGACCGGTGGAGGCTGGGGCGGAGGGAGGGCGCAGATGAGTGCCTGCCTCTGAAGTGGAGAGTAACAAGAATAGATTAGCGTGCTTGATAAACACGGCGCGCAGCGTGCTCCAAAGGCAGCCGAGGGTACAACTGACCTTTTTGTTCTCTGTCAGGGGCAGAGGAAACGACGGCGAGGGAGGGGGGGTTCGGTGGGGACAAAAAAGACCATCCTCCCCGACCGCGAAACCCAACGACGTTTAGCCGCCGCACGGCGACGCCGTCTCCAAGGACCTCGAGATATGCCATGGCGGTTAAACTGCATTAAACAGCCTCTGTTTTTGCGCTTCCGCTCGCCTTGTTTGTTCACAAACAGCGATCTGCGCTTTACGTGGCGTCGTAGGTCTCGGCCGCTGTTGCTTTTCCACCTCTATTATACTTGGAGAGAGCTGACACAGTGTGATGCAAGCTGCAGGCTTCAGGGGGTGGCTTTATTTACACCACCTTCTCCTGGTACTTCCAGTGTCCTGGCAGCTTTTAGCCAAAGGGAAAGTAGCGCACGCCTGGAAAGGAGCGCTTGTTTTAAGTGCTTCACACTGTTTGTGTCTTTTGTTGACTGCTATCGCTTTCCATAGCTCTTGGCGGGGTGAAAAAGACACACTTAAATACACACTGAGCAAATGAAGGTTAAGACTAGCATGAGCCTGACCGTGGGATAGTTTACATCTGCTAAGTACCCAGGGAGTGGCGGCCAATGATATCGACTCGATGGTGGAAAAAGCTCAGGTGCTGTCGTTCCTCATTGATTGGGTTAAACGTCTTACAAAGCAATGTAGACAAAGTTCCAGCAAACAGATTTACACGCCAATAACACAACATTGCGCCCTCGGCTGTCACATCCTGAATAAGCGGCATGCGAACGATTCCAAAGATGGCACGGGAAGGTCAAGGTGAAAATCTTTTTTGTAACGATAGCTCGTTCGGCTCACCGGTGGATGATTTTCCATGAGGTGAGGCGTGAGCGTTTTGCTAAGTTTGTGAGTGCAACTTTGCTGTTTAATTTACCTTGCTTGATGTCTGCCAGATGTACCCGAACATAGATGAATTAGCAGGCACTTAATGCTCATCTTACAAATGAACGCATCTGTGTCACATTGAAACGGAACGGCTGGCCTCCTCGGCTAACCTTATCCCCCATTCTCTCTCTCTCTCTCGCTCTCTCTCTTCTTGTAAAACACATGGGCTCGGGGGTTTGAGATTTCAGAGTGCACACGCTCAGAACAATACCCGCGTGGCCCTGAATAAAAACTGTGCTTAATTGTATTAATTTACTGCATGGACTAACGAGAAGGCATCGTGGGGAATGGCACATCCACGGCGGCGCTATCTGACAGAAGGGGTTCTCACCCGGGCCTGCGCACTATGGACCAACTTCCTCCTTATTCTGCATTGTTGGTATCTTCCACCAGTGCCTTGGGCCTGGCCAGATGTTGTATAGAGAAGGCGTCGTGACACAGGGCTACTGCTCCCCACGGCAGGTGTCGCCACAGGTCGTCATTAGCAAACACACGCAAACACGCACATGAGGTTTTCTGCTTGGTGAGAGTGCAGATGAGCTGTCTAATTGGACGGTAAGTAACAACCTGACAAGATTTCTTGCAAGAATACAGACCGTGGTTGATGAGATAATGAATGAAGATGCTTGCCAGGCACAGTGAACTGGTGGTATTCACTGGGCCTGTTACTGCCTTCAGGGCATCCATCAGAGGACAACCAGTTCACTGCAGAGCAAGAGCCAGCACGGGCCTTCACTGCAGGGCTTGGGTCGTAATGGATCCGTCTGTATTATAGTCACACTGGCACAGTGACTCAGATACATGGATAAAGGAATCCATGGTTGACTTGAGGCATGGAACATTTTGTGGCTGAAGGAAGTGCTTTTGCTTCAAGTTATTAACATCAGCCACAGCTTTCATATTGATCTGCCTAACCATTTAGTAAATGCACAAAAATAAATATACTGTTATTCTGTACTCAACCTCAAGTTGATCCAAACACATATGCTGTTATGTTTTCTGTGAAAGCACCAAAGGAGCTTTAAAAAAACTGTAAGTTGCATTTGATTCAGGGTTGACACCATAACATTTATGCCTGGTTTTGTTGACAAGGCCTAAGCCTAGTCCCAGACTAAAATGCATGTTTGAGCTGTAATTGAAACCACCATTCAATAAAATACCTTAAGATATACCAGTGTCATTGTTTAGTCTCAAGACGCACACTAGTTATGTCATTCTAAGACATTTATAAAAGCTACTTAAATCTCCTATTTGACAGGTGGCCTTTATTTGCATGTCCTCCTTGTGTCAGCGTGGCTTTACTCCGGGTACTCTGGTTTCCTCCCCCAGGCCAAAAACATGCAAGTTAGGTGAACTGAAGATACAGAAGGGACCCTCCCCCAACCTGTGTACTATGGATTAACTTGTGTGGATCAATTTGTGTATGGATTAACCAGTTCTCACCATGAATATAGCCATAGATGCTAGAATGGCATGAAGCAGAAAGAAAGAAAGAAGGAAAGGAATAAAGAAAGAAATCTCCTAATTTAAATAAAGGCTTAAACCGAACCATAGTCATGAGGCACTCAAACAATGCATATCGACAGCCAATTTACGCAATCTGATCTCACAGGATTTTGTATGTATTTTATGAAGTGGCTAATTTGCATGAATTTTTACGAAGTGAATCATATAAAAGAAACCCCATATAAAAGATACCCCACCCCTAAACTTAACATCATAGGGATGAATGCAGATCGTACAAAAAATCATACAAATTTGATCGTACGATTCATATAATTTAGGCACATAATAAAATACGCACAAATTTTCGTCAGATTTTGTTGACCTGCACCATACTTACCTTCAGTTTACACGTACATAAAATCAAAGAAAAGTAATTCGTATTAATTTTATGCGCATTTGGTGTGCTGTCCAGGGAGGGCTCCAAGTTCGGAATTTGGCCCGAACCCAGAGTACCCCCCCCCCCTTTTATTGGGAAAGGAACAACATGATCGACAAGTTTCAAAGCATCCCTCCACCACCCCATCACACTCTTGGCTGGTTCCTTTCCAGCCTGATCTCACAGAAAGTCGTGTTATAGTCACGAAAAATGTGATTAATTTATTTGTGTCCATGGCATGAAATTTCTCTTTTTTTGTGGCTTGAGCACGAATGTCTTTTTCGTGTCACCCACTCGAATTTCTATAAATAGTTTTTCGTGTCCGTGGCACGATTTTTTTTCGTGTCATTTTATGTTTAGTATTTTTCAAAATTTTCCCCTATTTTTAAATCATTGTTGCTTGGGGCTAGGGTCAGATTTTGGGTTTGGGTTAGGATGCACTTTTATGTATTGGTTTCTACATCTTTTTCTTTCACTTTTAAAACTATTCTCGCATGGAGTTGGGGTTAGATTTGGGGTTTGGGTTAGGATGTCTAAAAATGTAACAGAAAGTGATTCTAACCCCAACCCCAAGCGACAATGGTAAGACAATAGGAAAAAACAATGAGAAAACAATACATAGATTGAAACAGAAAAGAAAGCCATGCAACGGACATGAAAAACTATTTCGATAAATTCATGTGATTGACACGAAAAAGACATTCGTGCTCAAGCCACAAAAAAAGAGAAATTTCATGCCATGGACACAAATAAATTAATACATTTTTTCGTTACTATAACATGACTTTCCGTGAGATCAGTCTGGAAAGGAACCAGCCAAGAGTGTGATAGGGTGGTGGAGGGATGCAGTGAAACTTGTTGCGGGATAGAGGTGAGAGACGGCTTTACCGGCTTCCACTTGAACTGATTGGTTGATTACCTGAACCTCCTGAATTTTCTTAAATAAAACTTTATTTCATTAGAAAATTCATGAATGATCTGATTTATGAACAATGAATGTGACAACTGACAACTTAAATTCCTCCAAAAAGCTATTGTATGACTTACTGAATATAATAATCAAGTTAGTATAGATGATTGTAAGGTTTATAGTCAAAAAATCATTGTATCTTCCGAAGATACATTTTATAAAACATATGGGTTTGAAACAACACTAGGATAAGTAAATAATGACCATAATGTACATAAATATCAAGTCAGGGTAGTAGATCAGAGGTTAGCGTGCATGTTTTAAACACATTAAACATTAGTGCTCACTTGCAAAATGGGGGTATGAATTTGGCACCTGTCATCTTTCTGATATTATAACACCCCACCCACTCCGCATTTCCTGTAATTGCTCTAATTCTACAAAAAAATGAAAATTAAAAAACAAAAAAATGTAAATTCAATGCGTGTTTAAACTTAAAAATGAAACTATGAGCTCTCTGTGGGACAAAATATTTGTTTTGCCAAATTTCACGACCAAACAAATGCAGCAGAGACAAGAGTTTGTGGCTAAGGGAGCTGGAATCAAACTCTATGCAAGTAAATGGACTAAGTAAGTGCTGGACCGACCCAGGGTGACATTTGGAATGCAGCATTCCCTAACTTATTAGACTACCGTGCAGTCATTATCATAGCAGTGCCGGGCCAATTCATTTTCAAAGTGCACCAGATGTGCTCCCGCAATTATTCCAGCAAGGACTGAGGTTCAGATGTGCGCTCACACTCCCGGTCTTGTTGGAACTGCAAATGTCTTCCATTTGAATTCCTGGCTGACCTTCTCTCATTTGTTTTTTTACATTCCATTTCACATGCCATGTTTTGCATCGGTCTGGGGTGAGTTTGGAACGGTGCTAACTATTTATATTTATCGCAGATTTCTTGCTCGGGAAAAATGGCTTTTTGAAACATTCAATGAAAATGAGTGATATTATGATTGAACACTCTGCTCACAACACAATGGTGAAGGATAATGTACACAAGCTAGTTATTACTGCAAAATAAACTATGATGCTGACTGTATGTTAATGTACCTACTGCTTATGAAATAAACTGACATATTATTGAAACATTCATTTCGGGCGCCTGTTGAATTTCATTGTTGTTGTAAATTAGCTTTGGGCTTCTGCCATGAAAACAATCCATATACTGTATCTATTCTACCGTATGTTTCAACTACAGTACCTTTGTAATATGTGTCATTATATTAATGCTAATTTTTGGGGCTATAAGTTTAAGGACATTCTTGAGTATCTGACTGGGGTAAAAAAAGTATAAGTAGAACATTGCTGGCCTCGGGCATAAGCCAGCACTGGGCACCAGAGAGAGAGAGCAGGTGAGGTTAAGAGTCCTACGTCTTGGGCAGTGACAATTGCTTGAAGCGTCTGACACCTTACAGAGACTGGGACACAGATGTGGATTATAGACCTGTCATTGGTTTTGGAGATATTGTCACAGGGACAGCTCTTCTTGACTCAAAAATATGCATAGATGAATTATAGACCTTGACGTGTCACTGGTAAATTACAGCCTGGTCTCAAACTTTTTTGTATACTTGAATAGATGCTGAAGCGTACGTATTTGCAACATTTAATCGTAGCATATATACGTTTTTACAGCTACAAAACGTAAAACATTTACAGATCTTTCATATCATGAAGGTTGCTGTAACATACCTTAAATAATTTTTTTCAATCATGTTACCACCCTACCCCAAACCTTATCCTTAACCCAAACCCTTTTTATACAAAAATAAAAAATAAGTAATATATTCTTTATATATTACGCAACGTAATGGACAAAAATGTACAGGAAAATGTTGTAATAGTAACAGTCCTATCTCTTAACCTACCCAAAACAGTTTATTAAAATTATGTACTATCAGAAAAAAAACATAACAGACAATCAAGTGATATCACACTAATTTATTTATTGCGACATTTCAAATTCAGCACCAAAAGTAGTTAAAATGACGATGTGTCCTCTCTAGAGTGTATGAAGTACAGAGAAGTATTAAAGTTATTTATGCACGAGAACACTAATTCGGGTTCTCTTTGTCAAGGTGCGCATTTCAAAAGTAAGTACATCGACTGAAAGACGGCAATGTCGCAGATCCGTGACGTAGCACGCAAGAGCATTTGATATCACTGAAGTAAAGCAATGTGTCGTAAAGCTTTTTGAGGCGCAATATTAGAATTTTAAAATGTGGATTAAAGTGAATTAATAAAATTAACATGTTTTGTGAATTTCTTATTTTAACATTTATGATTAATAATACTTAAATGTCATTAGTCCTGTCAACATGTTGCATTTTGTGTGTACAGTATGAACATTTTACGTAAAAATACTAGGGCTGTCAATAGATTAAAATATTTAATCTAGATTAATCGCATGATTTCATGAGTTAACTCACGATTAATCGCAAATTAATCTCACATTTTTATCTGTCCTAAATTTACATTAATTTAACATTGTTCAGTTTTTTAAAACTCTAATCAACATGGGTGTGGACAAATATAGATGTTTGCTGCTGCATCATTTGTTAGCTCTGCTGACAAATTAAGTCAGAATGAGCAAATTTTATAAAATGAGTGTTTTATATTTTGACATTATCTATTACAAAACTTCAAAACAATGCATGACTTGTTTGAATCTTCAACCTGTTTGAGGTTGACAGAGTCAGCAAGGTAATTTTGAGAAAAATCCCAAATTACCACAAAATTACCACATCCATACCTTAAAATAATAGATTTAATAAATAGATTTAGCACACACACAAGTCAAAAACAATATCAATATATGTTAAAGTGCCCATCTTATGACTGCTTTTCCACAAGTTATATAGGTGTATGAGTTCCATAAAGCATGTTTCAAAAGTTGTTTGCTCGAAATAGCTTGTAGGAAAAGATTGTTACCCATCTCTAGTAGCCTCTGTTTCAGGGCAGTTCAGATTGTGCCGTTTTGAGCTAGTCTTACATAATTATGAGCTGCTGCTCCTTTGATCACGCCCCACTACTAACGTCATGTGCCCGTGCGCATGCTCAGTGGTATCGTGAGCAGTACAGACCATACTGTGTTATTATTTTATATATTATTATTATTAACGGTTTATGTTGCCAACAGACAAATCATGCAGAAAAGTATCACTAATAAGTACACTACAGGAGAAGAAACTCATGACACACAATGATTCCAGAGTAAATTGTGATGTTACGTTAGCAGTCACAACAATAAACTCGTTTTCCCTGGACAATGCTAACATATTCCCATTATAAAACATTTTCAAAAGCATTATTTTCGCAAATTACAGAAATTAAGACCCGGTGGGGGATGTATACTGCTTGTGGACCGCGTGCTAATTGCTAGAACCTAGCGGGAGGTCCGGACCGTTCGGGGGTTAGCCTCGTCAGAAAAGCCGGGGCGGTAAGGCCCGGTCTCGGTGTGTCAAACTCATCATGACACACAAAGATTCCAGCGTAAATTGTGATGTAGCAGTCTCAACAATACACTCGTTTTCCCTGGACAATACTAACATATTCCCGTTATAAACATTTTCAAACGCATTATTTTCGCAAATTACAGAAATTAAGACCCGGCGGGGGATGTATACTGCTTGTGGACCGCGTGCTAATTGCTAGAAGCTAGCGGGAGGTCCGGACCGTGTATATATCTATGCGGACCGTAAAGTTATTAGAGGCTCGCCTCGTCAGAAAAGCCGGGGCGTACGGTCTCGGTTAGTTTGGCAAAAAGCTTTTAGCTCTAGCATCATAAATGTAGTATTTTGTGACAGAAGATGACAACATACAAAATATAACGTGACTTAACGTACCTTTTGTGATGATAACGCGATCGCGAATCGAATCCAGTCTGTTTCAGATGTGTGAATGATCCATGAAAGTCCAATAAAATACATCCAATTACCATTTTTGTCCACAAATGCGTAAAATCCGTGAAATATAGATACATAGTCTGTTGTTTACATCAGATTTCGCATGAAGGTCTTATCGCCTACAATCTGAGGACTGTTTGCGTTGTAACACACTGTATATAAGATTACTCCGGGTTCCAATTATCACGCGTTAAAACTTTGTTTTTAAAAGTAGGCGGGAGTATAATCCATAATATCCAAATAGCGCTGTTATTTCCGTGAGACATGATAAAAGCACAGAGGGTCTCATTCAAGTGACTGCTCTATGCTCTCTAGCTACCTGGTGGGTGGAGACCTGCGAGTGGGGTGGTGGGCGGGAAAATTCAAACTGAATGTGACGAAACTTTTTGTTACGTCACAACGGAGCTGAGTTTTAACTCGCGCAATCTGAGACTCAAGGCAGAGGACATTCAGAAATCTGTATCTCACTCAAAACAGCATGGATGGATTTTTTTCCAAGTTTGTATGCGTGTGGGAGCATCAGAGACACAAAATAACACCCCAAAACCCAGAAAAAGTGAGTTTTTCATAATACAGGCACTTTAAACTTTTGATTGACATTGAGCCAGACAACTTTAAGATCTACTATAATGCAAGGATCTTTAATGGTAACACGTCAGATATTTTTCCACAGGTAACCAAACATTCACTTCAGATATAACAGATTATAGGCCCTACTTGCATGAATTCTTGTCAAAACAGATATTTTGTGTGGATGTCTACATATCGGAGTTGCGCACTTGCGCCTCTGTGCAGAGCCGGATTAAATAAATGGACTACACTAGGCAGGCTGCATTTTTTGGCCCCCCCCCATCGAGGTTATTTATGAATTGAAATCTGAAACTTACCAAAGTTACTAATAAAAGTAAATTCACATTTTACATAGCCTAGTCTTTGGTTACAAATTGTTTGTATGCCAAATTAAGTCATGTGTTGTATATTAACCAGTCTATTTTTTGCTAAATTTATTATTTATACGTCATTACACGGCTCTATTAAATGCTATTAAATTATCCTCACCTTATCCATTGGGATGGTCATTGTTAAGGCAGTAGTACCAGTAAATAACCAATAGGTGTCAGTAATCCGCGGGAGAGCTTCGCTGCATATTTCTCTTCAAGATTGAGAATCGCAACGAAATCCTCGTCGAGCAATACGTCCACTGAGGTAAATGTCCTCAAAACACTGGTTATTTATGTTTCAGTTATATGAATTATATAATAACAGTTTTTATATTATGTATAACAGTTTTATCTCGAAGTAATGGTAGTGCTAAAGTCTAATGTATCGTTTCTGAGGCTGCTAGATTTTTCTTTACGCTATTCACGTTTGTGAAGTGAATTTAAAGCACATATTGCTTGCATTTGACTTAGTTAGCCCCTATCCATTGGTTTTGTTATCATGTTTGGTGAGATATCTAACGTGATTTTCGTGGGGCTTAAAGAAAAAAAATCTTGACCCCGCTAGTTCTGCCATTGCAGTCATGAATTATTATGCAAGCTAACTGTTTTTTGCCTCATTATTATATGTAAACATGCCTTATATAACATAGGAAAATTATCGTTTGTCCTTTATTTATTTATTTTTTGCAGCAACCATGTCTATGTCCTTAAAGAAACTCTGTCAGGTACAGAGTGGAACGATGAACTTGAAAATCAACCATTCTGATGACTGGCGTCCCCATCCGAGTCACCACCTCACACAACAACAGTCCCAAACTCACAAACACAAATACACTCAGTAATGGGCTTAATAAAGAAAGACTTAACTATGATTTTATCTGTGTTAACCTATGATATCAGTTATTGATGTATTTTAAATATTTACGTATTACTATAGGCTTATCATACATGCATTGAAGTTTTAAAATGTATCTAATATAATACTTGAATTAAATTGAATGTTTTGGATACCACCATTAAATTATTTTGTGCATGTAAAACACAAGTAAAGGTTTTATTTATTGGAGATAAAATGGCAGTTTAGTTAATATCATAATTCTGCTTGTTAGGCACTAACAAGTTAAAATAGTTAGGTTTAAGTACATTTATTAAAACGCGATAGCTGTAATGCTTCTGTGCAGAAGGAAGCCCGTGAGCCACGAAGGTGAGTTTGCGAGCAGATTAATTTCCACTTATTAGACAGTATAGTCCGCTCATCGTGTTTTGTATTGCATCACTTATAGATCGTAAACCTTTAAAATCGAGTTTAGTAAGATTTTATGCAACTACAGTCGGCTTTGGTTAACTATTGAGGCATCGTCTCTTGTCACAAGGCTCAATGTGACCGCAGTATTTGTTGAACACTGCTGGCAGCGGCGACGTCTGTGTCCGTACCATTTTTATCAATGAGAGCAGCTCGTATCTCCCTGCTCCCGAGTCAAGCTCGTCTTTAACGATACAATGTTTAATAACTTAAAAAATACGGCGTTTTTTAATTTCCTGAAAAATAATGCTTTTGACGAGGATTCTGCCCGACCACGACGAAATTGTAGATGGGACATTTGTAAAAAAAAAAAAAATTCCCCCTCTGTCTGGGCCCCATCCCGCCAATCGGGCCCTAGGCACGTGCCTAGTTTGCCTTTGCGTTAATCCGGCTCTGCTAGAAGAGAGCTTAATGTTCTTATTTTTATGAAAACCTCTGACTCATTTAGAGAGCATGGGTCACAGTAAGGCTGCGTCCTAATATATCCAACTATAGGTTGGACCAAGAGCTTTGCCTTAATCACTGTTAATAAAATTAGTGCCGTTAAAATGAATTTGCATTAACGCGTTATTAACGCATTCATTTTGACAGCCCTAAAAAATACACATCTATGCTCATGAGATCATGTTGGGTATTAACTCTTTCCCCGCCATTGACGAGTTATCTCGTCAATTAAGAGAAAACATTTGCATAAAAAAGTGTTCCTGATAAATTTTTTATGTTGATCTGCAATGACGCGATTAGCCACTACATGGCTAAGCCAATTTATGAAAAACTGAAGCCAAAATGTTATTAACTCATTTTAAACTCTGTGTATATTTGTGTATGTAATCTCTAACAAAATTCCTTCACAAAAATGCAATTATTTCAGCTTTTTGCTAAAAAATTATTTTTAAAGAAACATGCCCATATTTAAGAGTTTATAAGCAAAGAAAAAAAATATAGATAGGATGAAATGTTTTTTTCCCAGCAGGCAACTTTTAAAAAAATGGCTGGTGGCGAAGTAGTTAATTTAAGGATATGTATTGTTAGATGCCACAAGTAACTTTCATAATAAAAAAATATTTATATTTATTCATTTGGAAGACGCTTTCATCCAAAGTCACATATGGCACAATTAAGCTATGCTTTATCAGTTTTCAAGATTTGCCATATACACAGTTACATGCACACAAGCTGTAGTGAAATGTACATCTGGTATGGACTGAAAATTTTTTGAAAATATATACAAAAAGTTAAAGCAAATAATAAAAAAGAATCAGAAATTAAATTAGAGACAAAAATATAAGAGAAATTAAAGTAAGAAAAAAGAAATTTGAACAAAGATTGAGGCAATTATATCAATTGTGTGTTCCCTGGGAATCTTCCACATTGCTAATGCAATTCTCTTTCAACTGAGCTGAGCTGGGAATTTTTATGAAAATTAAATGTGATTATAATGCAAAAATTTTGTAAATAGCTAAAATGAGGAAAAGCTATAAGAAACTCCAGTTTGGAAAATATCAAATGTAGATTGTTATAGGAACTATACTTATTAAGACCACATGAAATCAGAAAATAAATATTTATTTGAAATGTTTGAATTTAGGTGTTTATTGCTTTGAATACCACGGTACACAGTTTTAAGAAACCCTGTCCAAAACCCATTTTAGACTTATTTCAGATTGCAAATGCATATCCAAAAAAAATTTTATTGGCACTAAGATCAGAAAAATTCAAAAGAAAATAATTAGGTTTAATTGAAGTTCACATTTTTTTCAACCCCTGGTGAGTCAGCTGACATTGGCTTAACTTAGCACCCTCTTCTATACGTTACATTATTACTATGCTCGCTAGTACAGTTTAATTATGTGTCCATTTATTTTTCTGTGTTTTCTCCTGCATCTATTAATGTAAAGCTGCTTTGAAACAATATAATAAATATAATTGAAATGAATTGAAAATTTAACTAAACTTATGTCTTGCATCTGCTGAGAAGAACATGGCACAACAATGTAATTTTGCAAGCACAACATCGGGTCCTACCCTGTGATGACAGAGCAGAGCTGAATCACAGACTGTGATCTGTACTGTACCATGTATTCTCTGCTAAAAAAAAGGTCAAGAACTTATCTTGTACAGTTGTTCCCTTTCCGTGCAAATGCTTTTCTTTTCACTTCGCTCTTTGCTTCCAATTAACTGAGTAGGCGTTTTATCCCATAATTAGTATCTTCATTTCCTGTCTGAAGCCTCATTATCAATGCAGCAAATTCACCCACAGTAATAGCTTCTAGTACTTAATGATGCCATTATTCTTAATGATACTGTTTTTAGCTACAAAGGAGTAATTACAGTTCACTTCTGCTGGATATGCATGCAGAAAACTGTGTATATTTTTCCTTTGCATGTGTGCGTGTTTTGTTTTTGTTTTAAGACGGACACTTGCATGTGATCACAGTTTTATATCAATAAGAGTGTATTGAAAATTTGTGCGGCAGAGAGCGAGAAACCAAAGCTCCCCGCACCTTTTTTCCATCACAGCAGAGCAGATGCTTTTTGTCAGATGTTGTCTTTTGTCAAAATAATTATTTTATTAAATGAAAGTTGCGTAACAAAAAAAACAACAAATATCTGCTACATTGCATTTCATAATTTTTTTTGTTTTCCTGCACGTTCAGAAGTTTAAGTAAGGCAATTCGAAAGAAGCAACAAACATTGCAAGTGAGTTGGATTTCTTTCTTTATTCTTTATGTTTTAATTTTGCTACACCAAATACTAAAAAAGGGTTGTGTGTGGTTTGATCCCCATTCACATGCATTGGTGCTTGACTAATTAATATTGTATGATTGCAGTGTTTGACTTTACTGGTTTTATTTAAATAGCTGTTGTTGAGTTTGAAATTACTTCACCGTAAATTAGTAAATTAAGTACATTTTAAGACTTTGCATGTAGCTAAAATTGAGGAAAAAAACAAGCTAACTGTTGTCTTTATAAGTTCAACAAGCACCTCGATTTTAAAACTGTATGTTACTTTATGCTATACTATAAATTAAATAAAAATATCAAATTTAAGCAAATAACTTGATTTGCATTTACAGGCGTATACCCACAATTTACTTAACAGTAACTTTAAAGTGATTTTATTATATATATTGTATAATATACATTTAAAAGTCCCTGAAATCCTGTTTTTGTTGGCAGTTGAGTTAGGCTTGTTCAAACACACTGCTGCGTTTGGTGTCTGCCTTGTTCTCTTGCCAGATCAATTTCCTGTAATGTCACTAACTTCTGACTCTCGAACTCTAAGTACTTGACAAAGCATGCAGTTTTAGAGTGAAGTCAGCCATTTGAACTCGAATATTAAGCCTCTCTAAATACTCATTTGACTTTGGACAGAAGTCTAGGTGTCCTGCCTCCCCGATCCAGGCCCGCTCTCAAATGTCCCACTGACCAGATGTCCGAGTGAATGCGGCAGAAGAGCGACGAAACATCTAGTCCATCTTTATGCTGTTTGAGGTTTCAATGGCTCATTCTGCTGAAACAGAAAGGGTTTCAGAAGCTATTAAAACGGAGGACGTACCCTACGCCACAGGCGATTTTAATGGGGCTTTGAGAGCCAGCATGTTACATTTGCTAATTGGTAGTGTGAAATAGCTTGTTGTGTTTTGCCATGTACTGCCTTTACATTACAACCCTGGAGGCAAAAAAACTCGGATTGTTTTATAGTTAAAAAGCATGACATTGTTCGTCTGATATGTACACACGTTTACAACCGCTGCATTCTAGTATTTGCATTAGTTAGGATGGCTGTTAAGCATGAGAGACAATCAAACAAATACAATCTCATGGCAATTTCTGAGAAAAACTATTTTACAAGACTAATTTGTATGAATTTCTTACGAATTATTACGAATATTATCAATAAACAACACAATTATCATTTACATTTCAAAGTGTAACAATTTGTTGAACATAGGCCTACATATTACAAAAAAGAAAAAGCGAATAAATAAATAAATAAATGTAATTAGAACATTTTAGCGGGATTTGCTTTCACTCCAGTGATGTTGGTTTTAGGGGTGGAGCTTAATTTGTGCATAATTATTTTCTAATAGTGCTGCAGGGATGACGTATTTTTGTAGGCTAACCCCGGAGGTTAGCGGGACACTGGTTGCCTCGCTAAAAGCCCATTAATTTTTCCCATAGACTTTTTGATTAACACAAAAAATAAGATCTGTGTTTAACCGTATCAGTTAACACATGTTTTGTCCAACAAGATAATCTTTGCGGATGAACACAAAATACGTCATCACTGCAGTACTCTATTATCGATTTTATACTATTCACATTGTACGAAATTGCCTCTTCGTAAAATAGTGCCGTTTTCTGTGAGTACAAGTGTTGAAAAGAAAATTTGCCGCGTGCTTAATTGAAAAGATGCTCGAGACCGCCTAAGGTAGTTTACTCGCAACATGAAACAGCATTTTAAAAATGCATCGCCAGTCTGAATACGACCAGAAGTTTGCATGTAAATAAGGGAATGAATATGCATATCCATCATCTTATGGGCTGCGAAAAACACGGGACTCTAAAGCAACCAAACAAAGGTTTTTGTTGCCGCTTCTCTCTGATACCTTGCCAGGGTCATTTCCATATGTCTGCACGCTCTCTCTTTCTCTCTCCATCTATCTATCTTACTCCCTAACTCTCTCTCTCTCTCTCTCTCTCTAACACACACACAAACACACACACTCCTGCACCCCACTCAGTTCTGGCATTAGAGCCACAGGAAACAATGTCCGTTCCTTTACACGATGCGACAGTCTGTTCACCTACCCAGCGCTAACACGGCGTGATGTGCTTGTTGGCTGATCAGAGAGCCGCTGAGCTGAAACTCCTGACTCGCACCTGAGACACTCACTCACTCCGCGCGCGCCTCTCCTCTTGTCCTGTGAAAACGCGCGCGCTTCTAAAGCCCGCCAACTCGCTGTCTCAGAAAATAATAATGCCTCGCGTCTACTGAACACACGAAGGAAAATCTGCTTTATAGATTAGGAGATACTATCAAGACGTATTTGTTTATTTATCAACGACATTCTCGGATGGTCTCAAATGTCTTTGTGAGAAAAGTGAGGCAACTGAGGCATACTACATTAAGGTATAGGCTTATAAAGGCTTTGAAATGTGAATAAGTAGTTCATTTGGTTTGGGAAAAAAATAATGAGAAACATGAGTTCATACTTTTAATAGCAGATGTGGAAAATTTGAGGACAGTTTGAAACGCAGTTGAAACGTGGAAGATTATTGGGGTCTTTTTATATTAAAATCTGAGAATGAGATGATGTTTTAGGACTTTTACTTACAATTCCCGGGATGAAATAACTTTAGTGTTTGTCAGCAGCAAAAGTGTAGAGCTATACAAGTATTAAAATGTTAACAGATACCATAGTTTTAGATTTTCTATTAGAAATGTTTATGTAAACATTGAACACTTTGGTTTGCATTGACAGTGTGACCCTGCCTGTGAAAATATAACTTTGATATCTGTAATATTGACTAAGGCAATGTCAAAGATTGAAATAAATGTAAAATAAGTGATTAAAATACCAGCTGTTTGCCAGTAAGTTACTGTAAATTCAAATTTATGTTATATACTGGCAACAGTTTGTTCAAAGTTAAAATGGACATTAAACATTAACCAGTGTTTATCTTTACAGAATAAAACTAAAATAACAGCCTCATGCAAAGCATTCCAGCAAATAACATAAATTTACATCTACAGTAAGTTACTGGCAAACAGCTGCATAACTACAGCAAATATTTTACAGTGTGGCTTTCACAGGTATGGTCACAATTACTTTGCCACTTTGGCTAATATAAACAGAGTATTGATATATGTCTCACAATTATGTACCTATAGTCACATAATTTTTTGATTCTTTTTCGTGATACTGTCACGAATTTCCGTGTTTTTTCGTGATTGTATTACGTATATGTGTCATTGTCACGTTTTGGTTACTCAACTGCTTTTTCCTATTTTCAAACCATTTTCGCTTCGGTTTTAGATTTGGTGTTTGCGTTAGGATGTCACTTTAAGTATTGGTTTATACTATTTTTTCTGATTTATTTTTTTATATATTTGAAATTTTAAAAAATTTTCACCTGGCGTTAGTTGGGTTTGGGTAAGGATGTCATTCTATGTAAATCTAACCCTAAACCCAAGCGACAATGGTAAGAAAATAGGACAAAACAGTAACCAATACGTGCCAATGACACATAAACAGAAATTCGTGATACGATCACGAAAAATGCGGAAATTCCTGTCATATAACAAATATGTGAGAATACTGTGATCTTAGTAGAAAAGCATGTGCAAATGTTGTTGATTTGATGTCACGATGCAAGAGAAACTATTGAGATATAGGCCTATAGGGGATCATTTGCAATCTTTGACACTTTAATTTTTTTAACTTCCTTATTTCACACTTCCCCCAATGCTTTTCTAGTAAAGGTCTTGCTAAAACAGTCAGCAGAGATTACTGTACATATTGACCACTTCATCTAAATCGAGTGAGGTTTTCACTAATCATCTCTGCAAATTAATATTGTCACTCAGATTTTTCAAATCCTCCGCCTGTGCTTTTTCTTTGATCAAATTTCTCTGTAAAATGAAGAAGAATCTCAGAGAGAGAGGGCAAGTCTACATTGTCCTAATTTCACTAAAACTAGTTTAATCATGAGACACAGAGACAATGGATTTTCCAATCATCTAAAAGAAGCACTTTTGGGATTGCTTGCAGTGATGAAATGACTTTGTTTTGGCGGTCCGAGACGCTTACAGAAATCTTCAAGTTGAGCGAAGGAGATTGCTATGACGGATGAACGTATGTCATTTTATTAAGCTGAAAGCACGATTTAAAAAATATGGCCAGCTTTAAGCTGTAAAGCACGGTGAAATAGTTTGAGCATTTAATAAAGACACTCAGACATATGGTAGAGTCTTACTAAGACATTCGAGGTCAAGGGGTGAAAAGTACCACGAGGCTGGAACAGCAGTTAAATTATAATCTCGAGGAAAATACTACAGCCATCCCATCTCAAACAAATGACAGGCGTTCAGTCGTTTATTCCGTTCTGGATAACGTTTTAATAACCATATGGACGCAGTTATCACATCAAATACAGATGTCTTCTTGATAACTCCATACAATATTATAAATTACAGTGCATTGCTTTAAGTGCTTTAAATATTTAACTGCAATACCCTTCATTTTTTACAGGTCAAACACCTCTTGGATGGGATTACAATATAATGCAAGAAAATCCTAACCATTTAGGATCATGGGAAC
Source organism: Paramisgurnus dabryanus (assembly GCF_030506205.2). Taxonomy (NCBI): domain Eukaryota; kingdom Metazoa; phylum Chordata; class Actinopteri; order Cypriniformes; family Cobitidae; genus Paramisgurnus; species Paramisgurnus dabryanus. Next base: position 28,253,001 of record NC_133353.1, read on the forward strand.
AAGGTAGGGCAAATTGCTTCTAACGGAATCTTAGGCAAAAAATTGAAATCTGCACTTATGCATATTTATTACAATGGCTTTTAAAAGATATTTACTAACAAAATCTTGCAAGAGTACATTGTCTATGCATGCACAGATAAAGATTGCACAGTTTTGTATTTTATTTGGACTTAGAGTCTGTAATTGTCTCTCACGGTTCTTGCCAATGGCGTCTCTTCACCAGCAGGGGGAGACATGTGCTGCGTGTGTTAAAGCAAACAGTCACCCTTTCACCTCCCCTTTCATCACTTCTCTCATCCCCTCTTTTCTTTTAGAAATGAAACCCTGTGGAGAGAGTAGGATAACACCCTCGTAAAACGTTTGTGCAGTGCGTAAGGGAAAGGGTGGGGTGGAATGTCACATCAGATAGGTCAAGTGCTAATTTTGCTCCTATCTGTCTAAACAAGACACCGTTTAAAACCCACAAGTAAATGCCAATGTCAAACAGAGACCATGGGTTCCTACATATTTTCACCTTTTAACTTTTCTTGATTTGACCTACTACTATTTCAAACCAGTAGAAGAATGGTAATGTTATTGTTTTTCTTTTTTTTTTTAAGAGACAGTTGCACATATGTGGTTAAATGTCTCAACACAGCAGCATTTTAATTTAATATCTTTTTTTGAGTTAGGCAATATGTATCGATGGTTTTCACAGTGTGTTTGTGCCCGTCTGATCATCTCTCTGTTTAAAGTGCTGCTTCACATGCACTAATCCACTCTATCGAAAAAGCAAACAGTGGCGCAGGGGGCATTATCGCTCCCTGCGGTATGATGCATTTTGGCAAGATGATAACAAGACAGGTCATGCTGTTTCTAAATGTGAAACAAAGTCTTTATAAAATACATCTGATAATATTAACAAGAACAAGTGTGGGATGAAACGATTTATCTAAACCTAAACAGCAACTTGTTTGTATAATTATAACCTCATACCTCACAGTAACTAAGAGACTTCTGTACACGAGACGTTGATTTTAAATGAAATCTAAATGTTTGAATGAATGAATAAATCTTTATTGTCATTGTATGCACACAGTAGTACAAGACAACAAAATGTGGTTAGCAGCTAATAAGGCGCTTAAATATCAATTAGAAAACAAAATAAATACAACATATTAATCAAATTCAGGATATAATTTTCAGGATACGGTTATAAAGTTATAGCTTGAATTAAAGGAGAAGTATGACATGTGTACTGTATGTGTGTGGGCGAATAATAATGTAAATACAATATGTGTGTATCACTCCCTAGAGGATGCGAGGGATTATAATGCTTTCAGTGTCTCATTAACTACAAGATTTAGCATTAATTAAATTGTCATTTAATTTTCAGCTTTTGATTTCCATTATAGTGTAGCCGGGTGGTATTGTGATCTCCTCCCTTCTAGCGGAGGGTTATAAGGTCACCGGCTTCTGTTTCATCAGCGTGACCCCTCCCCAGCCCAGCCCAGCCCTCAGGGGTGCAGTTAGCAGATTTACCCCCACCTGCGTGCCCCCAACCGCGTCTCTTACCACCTCATCAACAATCTCTCATTTTGGACGTTCTCTGGTGTTTTTCTGCACAAGATAAAAGATTCCGTTTGCGCCAAAAACAAGCCCCTCTTTTTTTGGTCCCATGTCTTAAAATAACAAGCAGTGGCCACGATATGCTCTCGATAAAAACGCAAACAACTTTTTAACGTCACGACTGGCGAGACACAGTTTTTCACTGTTTCACTTGCCGGTGTGCTCTTTTGTGTTTCCATGAGGGGCGAGCGTGTGATGAGTGTGTGCCTCACATCCGTGACTTGCCTTGTGTTAATATGTATTCAGAATTCATGTCCCTTTTGTTTGACTGACTGTCCACTTATCTTCACGTGCTGACCCAAGAGACGGGTTATAACCAGAGCACCCGTGAAAATGAAAGGTGCTATTATGAACAAGCGCATCACGCTGAACTTAATTTATTCTTATTTATGGGTTAAAGAAGCGTGTGTGGGATTTACGCATGACTTTGACTTACTCTGGTGATTCCCAAGCACAGTAAGAAGGTTTTGGGGATGTACGTGGAATAATTGCTTTGTTAAACCTAAAATCTAAAAAATTTTGACTGAAAATATGAGGACTTTATATAAGGCTTATTCACTATTATGCTTTTTAACTTATTACTTTTTTACCATAATTATCGAATAAATGTAGCATATCAAAGTATATCAATGAAATGTAACTTATGAGCAGTGGCGGCCAGTGACTTCTTTTTTCGAGGGGGCTCGATGCGAAGTTTTTCACAACATGTATGTAGCCCATCATGTGTGTAGTTCGTAATTTTAAAATATGTTCTGCACGTCGAGTGGTCCTATCTGCATTATGTTTCTTGTCAAAATAAGTGCCTGCTAAAGGGTTTATGATAAAAGAGGCGCTCTCATTTGCCAGATACTCTCATAATCTCATGCGTAATCACAGTTTACTGTTATGGGAGTGTCTTGCGTGTATTTTGTGAACGTGAGCGTCTCTTTTATCATAAATGATTTTGACGCGTGTGCAGCAGGCACTTATTTTGACAAAACACGTGATGCACATGGTTCGCATGGAGGAACAAACACCTATTTTGAAAACACAGGCAACACACATGACACTTATTTTGAATTTACGCTCCTCGGATGAGCAGTCACTAACACCGGCACTGTTAACCAGGATATTTGATAATGCCCTTATGGACATAAATGGCAGGTTTCATTAGAAATTTCATACTTATTTTGAGTATGAATTAAAATGTAACACATTTGTGGTTTGGTGCTGATGGTGGGTAATGTCATCTATTCTGATGGGGCTGTGGGGATGCGTGAGACTGAGTATGATGGCAGTAAAAACAGAAGAAGAGTGAAATTCATGCGGCTGGAGGTGAACTGGCCTCAAGTTTCAAAGAGAGTGGGTAATAAAGGCTGCGTGCGTGGGGAGGCATCAGTGCTGGGGATATTTGGCCACACCTGAGCCCCATGTTGAAGGATACAGTAACATTCCCCTAATCTCTCTCTCTCTTTTTTTTTTAAAAAAGACATGGAGGTTATTCACATCCATCCCCGGTCCATCACATCAGATGTTTTTGCTTATTCAAGGTGCCCCTCAAAAGTTTGGTGGATTGTAGTCGATGTAATGTTGACAAAGTTGACATTATAGGTCCCCAGTAAAATCCCCAAAACAACAACTGTACGTACTTGAATCTGTATAAAAATACATTCATCAAAAATGCATGACCCCACGCCTTATAATATTTTTTATCTTGAGTTCTTGGATGTTTATTTTCTTGCATAAAGACGAGATGCACCGTCTCTGTGCCCTAACCATGTGTTTATTGAGATCAAAAGGGGAGCAGCAAATTGTACTGTCATACAATGCAAATGTGCAGTTTACACAGGCGCCTTGAATTTGTGTAGGTGTGTACTGTGTATATGTGATTAATCTCCTGAAAGATATGTTCATATTTACAATCAAAGAAAGCAATTATTTCTATTAAGATGGCTGTCCTCTTGTGACTAAAGTGTTGACTGATGTTAATCCCCAGAGATATGTTCACAATAGCGTCAATGGAAAAATTTAAGTATCATTTGACTCATTAATACTTCAACAGCAACACCAGCTTCGTATTTTCTTAATCTATGACCAGTTAAAAGAAAAGATTCTGGTTTTGCATGTGCATCGAGTCAATGATAGATAGCAGATATAATGTTGGTATTTGTCCTCACGAGAGAAAGTTGCACTATTCTTAAACCTCCCTCACCAATGCGAGAAGTTAGGCTGCATTCAGCAATAGCTTGAGGTTCACTTTTGGAGAAGCAAAGATCAAACCAATAATACTTCTCAGAGAAGTGAGATGGTTCTTATTCTTCTTCATAATCTTAAAAGAGCAAAAGGGAACTTCTTCATGCCTGAAAGGAGAAGAACTAAACCGTCATCACAAAAGCAGTTCATGGACACTTCTCAAATTTCCCTGTTTCAATTATCTAGAACTTCCTTTAAAATGCAAACGCTGCAGTCTGTTGTTCCTGACAAAGGCAACCGACTTTCTCCGTGTTCTGTGCAAAATCGCCTGGGGGTTTGTGGCCTGCTCAAAGCTTCAACGATGGCTTCGTGCATGTTTTTATTGCCTCTTATAATCTTTGAAATCTAAAAGAGAAAAAAGTGCTCTTCAAACATCACGCATACACTTTTGTGTCTTCAATTTGCTCGGGGCTTTATTATTTGTAGACGCTGTTATAATCGGTGTTTGTTATTTTATAGTTTAACGCAGTCAGCAGATGTCACTTTGGGTAAAAGACACACCCAGCGGTTTCCTGGGAAGTGTGCTATGACTGCACCTGTCTTCTTGTGTCAGATGGTACAGTATAAACAGCTCTTAAATATATGTCCATATTTTAGGCAAATGAATAAAATTTATAAATCTTACACGGACCATTAAATTCTTGGGAAAGGCTATGAAAAAACTAGTAAAAATGTAATGCGTTAGTTCAAAATAGCCACAAAGAGAATTCCTTATTTTGTTAAAAGTTGTTTTATTGTACATCACTAAAAACCTGACTTGAACTTACTGAACTTAATTCAATTTTGAACAGTTGTTTCATGCATTGATGTTGTACCTTACTCAGTTACGTTATGTAGATGGCACCTAACTATAGGGACGGTTTCACGGACAAGGATTAGACTATTCCTAGATTTAAAAAAATGAAGAGCTGTCCCAACTGAAAACAACTTGCACTGACATATCTTAAAATACATCAGTACTCTTTGTTTTGCCTCAAAATGCACACAAGTTAGCTTTTTAGTAATGCATCTTTGTTAAAACTAGTTATATTTCCTAATTAAACTAAGGCCTAGTCCTGGTTTAAGCTAATACCTGTCTGGAAAATCACGTCATATATCCCAGTATATCCCATTAAAACTGGCCATGCCACACCAACTTACGCTGTAAAGAAATTCCTTGTAGCACTTTAAAGTTTAAACAACTTGAATTAACAAGTCATTTCAACTTTCTTGACTAGTGAGTTGGTATAAATAAAAAAGTTAAAAGGGGCTTAAGTAATTACAATATTGTGTTTTACAATTTATATGACTTCAACTAAAAGTTCAAACCTATTAATTCAAGTTGTTTAAACATTTAAGTGCAACAATTAATTTTTACATTGTACAGTGTATGTAACAACAGTAAAGTGCTCATTATACGCGTCTGCTTTCATGTATACTTCAGTTTTGTTGTCCATGTCGATGTGCAATTACACATGCAAACCACTAGTAGTCAGTATACACGCATGTAACCCACAGTAGCACTGCAACCATAAATATGTATAGACTCTTTTACTGTTTCTACACAATGATGACGTGGCAACGTATGTGAGCGCATTTTGGCAACGTACAGTCGTTACGTTAGCAGATGGACAAATATAAAGTCGCCAGATACATATATACGTATATTAGTATATTATATAGTGCATCCAAACGCAACAACCAGACATTTTAAAGCAACACTAAAGAGTTTTTGCTCTTTGCTCCCCCTACAGGTTGGAAGCGGAATTGTCCATCACCACTGTCGTAAATAATTTAGCCTACTGCAGCAAAGCTGGCTCTGATTGGATTGTAGTTCTGCCGTAAAGCAAGTTTTTGTAGTTTTCACTCGAATTACAGGACCGTGACCCGACGGTTGGGAACTTCTTTAGTGCGGTTTTGTCCGATAAAGGGGTGCAAAGCGAATGTGAAAGTGCCGTTCACCCTGTATCGAGTGGATGAATGACTGAAACTTTTTTGGAAACGTTATTTTAAGGTAAAAAAAAACTCTTTGGTGTTGCTTATAGCTGCTGTTTTGAAAAACTAAGTTTGCTAACACGTTAGAACCAGTGGGGAACAACACCACTTCCGTTGCCAAAATGTGTGTGCAGGGTATTTTTATCTATATAGCTCATCACTGGCGGCCATCTTGTCTTAGTCAGCTTGCTCACTCGTAGCATTGTGTTTTAATGGTGCATGTCCTTTTAAATAACCATAACTTGCTCAATTTTCTACCGATTTTTTAAATGGTTTGATTTCTTACAAACGTTATTAACGTGGCTATAATTCTGGAGGCTTGAACATGTTTCATGAACCTTATTCATAAGCATGCAGTGTCATAGGTACATCTCTGATGTTTATAATAAACCAAACAGTTTAAAAATCAGTAGAAAAATGAGCAAGTTATGGTTATTTAAATGTACATGCACCATTAAAACACAATGTTACGAGTGAGCGAGCTGACTGAGACAAGATGGCCGTCAGGTGCGGACGTCGACCTCCATTGGCCAGCAGTGTGGGCGAGACATCTAGCCTGTATTATACATATCTATGAGTAAACCCACCAAAAATTAAGAATAAGCAGTTTGTTGTGTATGATTTGAGCATATAAGCTGTGAAGGAGGTAAATGGATAGGGACTATTGTTGCAGCTTAAGTTTATAACCCCTTAACTCTTTCACCGCCATTGACGAGATATCTCGTCAATTAAGAGAAAACGCTTCCCCGCCAATGAAGAGATTTTCTGTCTTTCCGCAATGCCGCTATTATTCACTAGGTGCCGCACTTCCGCAACTTATACAACCCGGAAGTAGCGCCTCACGTGAAAGAGAAAGAACTCCGTGTATGTTTTAAAGATCGCTCTGCATCTGATCTCTATCAAAAGTCCTTCCCAAAAATGGAATTATCTCAGGTTTTTGCTCAAAATTGGGTGTTTTTGAAGAAACCTACCCATGTTTGAGAGGTGATTACAAGAGAACTAATGAAGGTAGGATGAAACGGTTTTTTTTTGTTTGAAAGCAATATTTTAAATATATAAATATTTGTTTATATATTTAAAGAAGAACATTTTCTGGAAGGCATTAAACTTTTGTGAAAATCATGAAAAATGCTGGCGCGGGCTGGCAACTTTTTAAAAAATGCTGGGGGGTAAAGAGTTAACTTAATCCATCTCTGTTTTTACTGTCGTTAGCCAAAATCCATTTGAGACCTGATGGGAGGGGTTTTATAATGATTTCATCAGGTTCCAGAAACATTTAAAAAGAACACAAAGAATGGCCTCACAGCTACCGTAGTTGCAACTCTTTCGCCATCACAACAGGGTGTTCAATGCATCACTGTTTCTGTTTAATAAATGTGGTGCAACGTTTTGTCGGGGCTAAACGCAGCCCTGATCTCACAAATTTCCATGGTATAGTCACAGAATATTTTGCTCATTTATCCGTGTCATTGTCACGGATCTCAGCATTTTCCGTGTCCGTACCACAGACTTTCTTTTCCGTATCAGTTTCACGTATTGGTTACTCAATCGTTTGGGTTTGGGGTTAGAACAACTTTCTGTTACATAAAATGACATCCTAACCCAAACCAAACTCAAACCAAACTCTAACCCTAATGTCAGGCGACAATTGTTGAGAAAAAAAAGAAAAAAATAGTATAAACCAATAGTTAAAATGACATCCTAACCCAAACCCCAAATCAAACCCCAAACCCAAGTGACAATGGTCCGTGTCATTGTAATGGAGATCCATGACAATGACACGGATAAATGAACAAAAATTCTGTGACTATAACACCGCTGGCGGAAGCATTGTTATGATTTTTGCATAGGTGCAGGCTATGCAGAGCAATGCCAAACATATGCATAGCCTACATCGTAGCTGCGGCGTAGAACCTACGCACGACCATAAATCGCACTTAAGTAAATGTAGTTAAAATGCAGGTGATACCAAATTAATCTCATCCTCTTCGTGCATTTAAGGCTTTGCCTTTAGGGTCTCTGTAAATATTCCCCTCAGCAAAGTCAAATAGATTTTAGATCATTTATTCCATGTGCTTTGCTTAATTCAAATTTTGATGTATTGTTAATGTGCTGTAATGTATTTGTTTGTCTTGTATGTCATACCCGTGTGGTTTGTGGTAATTTCCATGCTGCAGAACAAATTGCCCCTAAGGGAGACAATAAAAGTTTACAGTCTTAAGGTCTTTATTCCCACACAACAGTACATTAAACACCCCTAAAACATAAAACATTTTCTTTCCAGTCTCACTTAAAAGCATGCTGGGAATTGAAAGTGCCCTGTCCAGTTTCAGCAATGCTACGCTAACCGCAATGAAAACGCTTCATGTAGTCTCAACCTGAGTCAATTTAAATGCACTGCAATGCAATTAAATTAAGTTCAGGAATTGTGTTGTGTTAGCTCATTAGTCCGGGTAAATTGAGCAATCCTGCAAACGCAAACATATATTTAAAACACCAAGTTAAGGACAAGACACCCTTGAATGTTACAGGGTACGCCAGGACATTATTTTCTCTTTGGGTTAATGACTGCATGGGTCTTTAGTAACCTTGGCTGGAAGAGAACTGTTAGTCTCTCCCTTAGGTAAAGGAGATTCAGACTCAACATCCAGAGCTCTGCGCTGGCCCTCTCCCTGCCAGGAGCTCGACTCGCTCACTCCAGGCCATTGTTTTCTCAACGCATTCCCCAGGAAAAAATCAAGAGAAAACAATGATGGACAAAAATGCCCACACCGAGGGCCATCTGCTCTCCCCGGAAGCTCTGGAGCTGACCTCCTTGTCACTCTCACTGTCCGTTCCATCTCTCTAAACGGTTCTGCGAGATGGGAGAACCCACCGGCGCCGGGCCAGGGGAGCCACGTCCTTTCACCTTTGAGTCGGCACGAACGAGACCTGACAGACTCCAGGACTCAGTTTCACCTCTGCGAAATGAAATGCAGGGAGGTGAGGAAACGAGGGAGATGGAGAGAAAGAGAGAGAGAGAAACAAAGAGGTTGATGGTTGAGTGAGGTGGTGGTGGGGTAGTGGAATAAAAGCCTTGTTTTGGTTTGTAAAAGAAAGGCTACTTCTGTTTTACCAGTTAGATTACAATGGTTGATAGCAGATAAGAAGAGGAAGTTTCTTTTAGTTTCCTTAGCGCCGCTATAGGTCACGCAGATAGTGACAACAAATATATCACTACTAACTGACACTTTAAAAACCATAAAAAAATAAATAAATGAAATGTAAAACTTTGTATATGTCTATAATACAGATAAACTTATATTTAAATGAAAAATGTTTGGTGAAATAAATCTACAAGAAAGTGAGGTGGGGAGACACAATGATAGAGAGATGGTGATCTAAAATCCCATCAACCGGCTTTGGTTGTTTATTTGAAGGGAAAAATAAGCCTACAACAACACATCGTGTCATTTCAGTGTTTCCTGTTGCCTCATGGAACGATGTGAAGAGATCTAGCAAACACATCTGTTCTCTCACCGAGCAGATAACAGCACTGCAGATCTTGTTTTCAGGTGTTGGAGGAACAGCAGAGGGTGGAAAAATTGTATTTCATGTTATATTAAAGCTCATATTATTTTCCAGTATATCTGAACACAGTTTGTCGTATTTGATCGTCACATCTTCCATAGCGTAGTAACAATAAATATTTTTACAACAAAATGTTCATTTTCTGTCTTTTGTTGTTTTTTTTTCTTTTCAAAATGAAACTTAATTTGTCAGACAGTTTAAATGGGACATTTCAAAAGACTTTTTTATTTTAGCAGCCGATACGATTACCGATTTGTTGTCTTTGCATTTGTTGTGAGCGCATCCTCATAGAAAATACACATATCTCTGTATAGGCAAAGAGAGAAATCAAAATCTGCACATCACACATGACCAACGGGTTATAAAAATGCTGTGGCTGATCGATCGGAGGTAAGGGATTTCTTTAAGAGCATTGCAACAAATGTTAAGAGGCCTGTTATAGTCCCTTAAATTTTTAAGGGAAAATGGGACTTAAGGAGTTTGTAGCAACGCATAGCAGAATTTAAGGTAATAATTTAGCCTCTAAGGGTAAATACTTATTGACAGCCATATGGTTCGTTAAGTAAACATTTAAGGGTTTTTCTTGGAACCCATTTTTTATTAAGGGTAACCTTAACCTTATTTTTAAGGGATTTCTTAGCTTAAGGACTTTCATGCAACTGGGCACTGATCGCTGCACTAAATGGCAGTGCTGTGGTTGGATAGTGGGGATTAAGAGGCGGTATAATCCCCTTCTGACATCACAAGGGGAGCCAAATTTCATTGACCTATTTTTTTGCTTGCAGTGAATGGTTTACCAAAACTAAGTTACTGGGTTGATCTTTTTCACATTTTCTAGGTTGATAGAAGCCCTAGGGACCCAATCATAGCACTTAAACATGGAAAAAGTCAGGTGTTCATGATATGTCCCCTTTAAGCTTAAAAGCTTTGGTAAAAGTGGTCTAAAAATTACTCATGTACTCGTGTAACTCCTCATGTAACAGTCTTTAAATATGGAAAACATGCAAGTGTTTGGTGGCTTCTAAATTCATCCCTGTTTGGATCCTAAGGAATGAATGAGGCTAGGCTAAATGCTAACCCATTCACGATGCGCTGTACAAAGATTAAGTGCGCGCATTAAAAAAATAGATATGTGTAAGTTCATCTAAGTTGAAGAAAGAACATAGTAAAATATTGAAAAACAGTGGTGTTTTCCTTTAACCCAGGGTTAAGGAATGTAGACGGTGAAACAGCTTATGAAACCCAGTGTTATCTCTTAACCCCAGGCCTGGTTAAGTATGAACAGTGTGAAACCTGAAACAGATAACTCAAGATTGAGCTAACCCAGGGTTTAGAATAACCCAGGATTAAGATTATTTTAAGTACTAAAAAATTATTGTTAGTATGTTAAGTGCAAACATAGTATGTGAAAATAGAGCACTTTCATTATGGAAGTGTACTTTTTTCCATCTGGGCAGTTTATTTATTTGCAGTATATGATGCCCGCCACATTATAAGCAAAAATGCTTAATAAATGCATCCCATTGTACAGTAGAAAAAAGGTATAATTATTATTATCATTGTGAACTAATTAACTCTCTTGACAAGATCCAGTTTTTATGTAACATATTGAAAACTGATGAATTACATGAATATCATCCAAAAATTAACAACCTCATTATTTCAATTTTACCGAGCAATTACGCACCGCACACTCGTGTGCGTGTTAAAAAGCATTGCCGATATTTGTTTTGTCAATATCCGCCGCCATCCATCTTACTCTTAACTTTGATGGCCATTTAGCCAATTATTGTGTCCATAATGGCTTTTCATCAGCTCATCTCTCCTTTCTAGAGACGTGCCTTAGCCATTTACCTTTCCTGGAAATGTCAGGTTGTGTCAGAGTTGTTGGCAAATGTTGCTGCAATTATCTTGACTACTCGGATTCTTTAGGGAGGGGAGTGGATTGCTGTTAATTTGTTGGTGCGAATGTAGTGGGCCTTATTGTGGGCCAGTAAAGAAGACCAAATAAGACAGGAGTTTGCATTTTGTTTTCATCTGAATTTCAAAAGATTAGTACTGTTTATTTTGGAAACACCAGTAAACCGTATCCTTAGGATTTTCTGTATCCCACAACAAAGCTTCCCAAAAGCTGATTTTTGGTCCGATGTAAAGGTAAAGAATATAATAAACTTAAAAAACAGTTTCTTCAGAAAACTTGACTGAAATCTAGCCATTTACGTCCTGCTTTGTTGACTGGACACCCGTAGTGCCGTCTTTGCTCAGCTTTCCGCATTAAATGCTTGGACGCGTTTGCCAGGGGACTTGTGAAGTTTTGGGCACATTTTCATCGTCTGGATGCTTCTCAATAAAGGTGTAGGTAGACATACGAAACAACGTCTCCTTTTCTTAAGCTCTCTTGCTCCTTTCCACTTAGCTACAGCTTGAAGGCAACACCAGGTGTCTCTCGCTATCCACTGGCACTGCTTCTCTTGAACCCCAAACTCAAAAGAGTGGAAAAACGAAGAAAAACCCAACAGCCACTCAACCTTCACCCCCCCTCCCCACCGTAACCCCAGGCAAAAATGTACCCATCTGATTCTCACCACTTCTTCCTTCACATGAAGAAGAAGTGCCAACTGCAGCTAATGTGCTGCTGGAAGCGTGGAGCGTTTGTGACACTCCTCGGTGCAAACGTACAGCTGGCATGCTCAGAGACAGGTGGCCTGGCAAAGACTTCCTTCCAAAGGAGTCTGAAAAAAACCTCACTTCTGTCTGCCTTCCCATTTCTTTCTTTCTTGCGGTGCTACTGTAGTTGTGTCGTAAAGCAGAGCTACGGGACGTTTCAGAGGGAGTAGCGTCGTGATCGTTCACCATATGCGTTACATATGTTCATAAACAGTGAAAGGATTGAAAATTTGTCAATGAGTAAACTGGGATGTTCTTATTACACTGGCCACTATACCGTATGAGTGCTTATTTAGATGATGTGCATTTATTTAACATTACATGGGTTGCATTTTACCCATTCTTGAGTAAAATATGGAAACAACTATTGGGTTAGAATTAACTTATGTTGGGTTGTTTTAACCCAAAATGCTGCTTTGTTTTAACCCATGGTTGGGTCAAATATGGAGATTTTCTAGATTTGTCAATATTTTACTTAACCATGGGCACACAATACAGAAACTAATTTGTACTCAAGTTGACCCTTAAAAATGACTATCATTGGTGAATGGAAATGTAGGTTCCTTCAGGACTTTGGATGAAAAAAATTGTTTAGATGTTGCTGGATTAAGCACGTTTGTAGGTTACCAAACAAAATGTATTAAATGTAATTTAGTTTGTTCCAAATAAACACAGTCTGGCGTGAAAGAAACACAGTTGCCCATTGGGTGTAGGGAGACTGTGTTTATGAAGACAGACAAAGAATACACATCTTGGCTTTACTGCTTTGCTTTGGCACTTTCCAGTGGTGCCAAAATGGGCAGTGCCAACACCGTGTGCCCGTTCTGCCTTCTCCTCCATCTGCTGGGGCAAGAGGCCTGAGAGGGTCAGTGGCCGCTACTCTGTTCTCTTCTCATCTCAGCCTGGAGCTACCGTAGACACACTTAATGCAGACTTCAAAAGGCTAACATTCGTGTTCCATATGTTCTTCATTCATCTCATAATCAATCCTGAAGACGTTAACGCAATAACAAGGCAATTTTTGCATGTGATTTGTTGTAATTACTTGTTGCAGCTTCTGTTTCCCCTTAGACCCAGATAGTCAAACAAACATTTACAGACTCGTGTTTACATCTCCTTAAGATGAAACCTAAACTAGCCTAAAGCAGTCTTAACTACCGCTGGGAATCACGTAACCCCCTAGCATGTGTTACAGACCAGAAAATCACTTAAGAGATTTTCCCACTCCTCAACAGATTCACTGTTGTCTTTTATGCATGCAGATGTAATGTGTCAGTTTTTACCCCTTAATTTACTGTCTCATTGTATATATAGTTAAAGTTGCAATTTTTAATAACAAAAAATACAAAAATCAATTACAAAGCAAGTGCATAAAATAAGTGTTTCTCAACAGACCTCGATTCGCAATAGAGACCGAGTGCACGTGTCATAACCTGAAAACTTATTTCTGTTTTTGTGTTTTTTTGCTTGTTAGCTGTACACCTTGTCACACAGCATCTTTTAAGCATTATTCAGTTTTTTGTTATAAGCCAGAAATGACAAGGAGGTGGCCTCTCGCAATACAAAGTCAATGGAGACGGTTGGATTGTTTTCCTCTCCGGTGGCCGTAGTTTTCAAATTAGCATAACTGCGCCCTGTCTCTATGCTAAGCTTATAGCAATGATTTATGCTTTAAATTGAGCTGTCAGGTACGATTTTAGATAGATTATCATTTGACTTCAACCCACGTAAATGATACCTAAATAGTATGCAAAGCAAAGATATTTAATATTAGCAAGATGTGTTACTGATATTGGTATGAATATGAGATATCGCAGCGACCGCTCTAGCGACTTTGCTTATGCGCAGAATCGACAGGTTTTGTTGGTTTTGTTCCTGGAGGTGTTGCAAATATGGGGGGCAGCGACACAACTTCCTTAAATGGACTTTGATGCAGTGTACGCTAAGTAACTTGCAATTTTATATTTCTAAGAAAGAGGGCGATAAAGAGGGGTAATAAACTGAGCTTTAATATAATATAATCAATAAATTCAAACTTAGTCTGACAGAAAAGTTTCTAAACGGCGGGGCTTAGCTGAAGGCAAAAAGAGCAAAAAGGCAAAAAGAGCAAAAAGGCAAAAAGAGCCACGGACGTAATGTTGACAAATGTAAGCTAGCACGTTTGATGTTTGGGATTTATTAAAAATGGATGCAGCAGAAGGTTCGGAACTGTCCGAATATGTACAGTCACGGATTTTGCGGGAACCTGACAGCTATTTTTGTAAATTAACTCTCGTGATTTTAACCAGGTTTTGGATATTTCCTAGAGAACATATGAATTATTTTCGGGTGGTTGGGGAATTTTGTCAAGGCTTATTGTCTAATGTAACCTATCGCTGGGCTAACTATGATTAGCAATGTGGATCATTTTAAGAATAATTTGTGGATAAAATTGCCGATTTTTGTGCGCAAAAATGCAGGGCTTGCATGATTTCATAATCCCTGCATTTTCGTAGCAAAAATCACATATATCTTAGAAGAAAGTTGAAAAATGTTGCATTTACTTCACACAACCGCAGCCATGTCCCCTGTTGCCATGGGAACGTTATGAAGTGACGTGATTATGTCAATGTCAACATCATTGAAAAGCTGCAAACAGTTTTGACAAGTTCCCACAGTTTTTGCAAGTTCCCGCAATTTCATTGCATAAAATTGCATAAATATCCCGCATATTCCATCGCATTTTTTGGGAAAACGTGCCGCAAGATCAAGGATTTTTGTCCGCAACAATCACAAAAAACTTTTTCTGGAAGGACTGATTAAAAGAGATACAGTTCAACAGTGTGACTTAAGACAGATTTCCCATAGGCTTTTTGAACGACTATACATACTATAGGCGGTGCCGTCACTGCCTGCAAGAATAATATCCAAATCCCGTGTAAACGCAGTTTTCTGCATAGCCAGTTTATTGATTTGCATGTAAACAAGTTTCTATGATAAGCATTTTGATAGTTATGCGCTTATTCTGTGCACGTGAACACACTCATTGCCCAACATTTCCAAGGAACAGTCGCATTATATTTTCTCTCAGAAATAGTTCAGTTTCTCATGAAAAAGCATGAAAATGTTAAATAAAAAAACAATAACTGTAAGGAAAGTTATTGGTATAAATAAAAAGATAAATTTACAATGATTGGTTTAGCAGCATTGTTATTCCAATATTACCTTATTTTATGTTATGAAAAAAAAAAAAAATATGCAATTTGGCCCTAAGTTGTATCTTGGCAACTGGAGCAAATTAACACTCAGAACTTAATTTTCATAATACCGACTCAATTCTGGTCAAATTTAGCTATTTTTATTTTTGAGGCTTTCTAATTGTAGACCAGTGTAGACCTAAGTCTTTTTGGAGATAACAATGACCATGCTACATAACACAAAAACAACAGAACACAGAGCCGGACAGTAACGGAGTACATTTACTTGAGTACAGTACTTAAGTACAATTTTGAGGGATCTGTACTTTACTCGAGTATCATTTTTTTGGAGTACTCATGACTTTACTCAAGTACATTTGAGAGGCAAATATTTTACTCTTTACTCCACTACATTTCTATCCATAACCATAAGTACTTGTTACTTTTTCTTAAAAAAAAGGAAAAAATAAAAATCTCAGAAACCCTCAATTTGTTGTTTCCCTCTCTTAAACATGATTGGATTGTGCAGGCGCAACTGATTGGGACAGCCTATCAGCAATCACCTTCAGCTTTCCGCCAAAGTCACCATGGTCAGATTTAGATAAGAGACGAAACCACTGACGAAACAATGGATGGAGACGCAGCAGGTCCATTCTGGGAATGTGTCAACCCGTGGCCCCACCTCGCCAGACTATTTAAATGTTCTGAACAAGTTAATGATAGTTTTCTTTTCAAGTGTTTGCTGTGTTTACCAAAACAAAACTTCAGCGGCAGGAATCACTGGTGAGCCCGGATTATTGTTGTTCAAAATGAATTACTCGTCAAAACATCACACTCTTACTTGATCTGAACAAACTCAGCATCACAAGACTCCAGCTTCGACATTTGACCACTGTTTATGATTAAACTGGTTTGCAGTAACATTAATTTCTTAATATATGCCAGGAGTCCAAAATAATGAATCTGTAACGCTCGTTATTTTGAATAGAAATCATCATCCGTAAAACATTTATTCTCTTCTTCTCTGGTTTATTTGTGTTCAAATAGATAAAATATACAGATTCCGCCAGGGTAGTACAATGGTGACCATATTTGGGGAAATAATGACACATGTTAGTAAAATATTTAGTCATACAGAAAAACATTTCTATAAATTTTCCACTGAATTATGGGATCTGAAGAGCTCAAAGAGCGAACGGAGTGAGATGTGTGTCTCCTCTTCCTGATTTGCATCAGATTTGACCTCAGAGCTCTATCATTTGCTGTACAGCTGTCAATCATCTCACGTGGTTCAACGTGCACTGTGGCAGTAGTAATGCAACAATTAGAAAATGTACTCTTGATACTCAAGTACTTTTAAAAACAAGTACCTTTTTTGTACTTTTACTTAAGTAGACATCTGACTGTAGTACTTTTACTTTTACTTGAGTAAAATTTAGCAAGGGGTAACTGTACTTTTACTCAAGTACTGAAGCTGTGTACTCTGTCCGCCTCTGACAGAACAGCAGGAGTAGATCTCTGGTTTTGTTTCTGAAGGAACTGTTGTTTCCCAGAGCAGAAGTCATATGTTTATTTAACATTTTCATGTATGCGATGTGGTTGCAATATTAGCATGTAAATACAGCAGGTCTTCTCAGAGCAAGGTTTGTTCTGTGTAAGAGAGCTCAAAGGTGCCATGGGCTACAAGAGGAAAAGGCAGGGCAGATTAGAGTCTTTCTCCAACTTTGCTCCAGGCCGCCCAGTCAACTGTCACCACGCTAACACGATCTGTCGCTGCTCGCAGCGCCTCTCCGCACTTCCTCTCCTGTCAGACACTGTTTAATACAAACAATTAGCATCGGAAGCTAACGGGTAGGAGTCATTTTCCAGTGATTGCCTAAAGACACGGAGCAACTTAACAGAGAAAATCAGCGCTAGTGGTAATAGTACATGATCTGACATGTCTGTTGTATTACTAGCTAATTGATTGATATTAAAGTCCCATATACGTGGTTTGAACACACATTTTATTCAAATTATGAATGAATATAAAGAAGATAGAAACATATGCACATGTCTGTGTGTTGAGGATTGTGGACATATCTCATTTTCGCATATGTATTAACAATATGTCTCCGCGTCAAAAGTAGTTTTTCGGTCATTAACGTTTTTTTTACATAAAATCATTCGATATAAAGTAAAGAACATTAGGTGAAAATATCACCTTGATATCTTTAATATTGACTAAGTGTGAAGGCCATATCAAAGATTTGATGAATTTCGTTCTCAGAAAATCATGTTGAAAATTTCCAATTTGAAAACAAGCTTACATTTAATGCTCCATCACAACTGAACCATAATTTGCCTGACTATGTGTGAAAGCTAAAAGTCTCCAATATTCAGTAATATATGACAATCAGGTTTATTTATATGATGTGTATGTCCAGAAAGTACAAAAAAGTGGGGTTGCATGTAGAGCTGGGTATCGATTCTGATGTTCCAGATCGATTCGATTTCGATTTACAAGCTACCGATTCGATTTCGATTTCTCTGTTCGATTTTTGATTCAAGTCAATGAATATAGTTTATATATATATATATATATATATATATATATATATATATATATATATATATATATATATATATATATATATATATATCGCTCCTTGGTAACATCGCGCAAGGAAAAAAACAGGGTGACATCTAGTGGAGAAAACTAGCAATTAGATTACCGTTAATCTTACATTCAATGTTTGCGGAAATAAATATGAAAAAATAATCGATTCGTGGTCTTTTAGAATCGACCACGTAAAAAAACTATTAATCGGAAAATCAATTTTTTTGCCCAGCCCTAGTTGCATGCTGAATTTGCACTTCAGGTGCTGCGTGTGGTATTCAGACTTGGAATTCATCACGCGCCAGCATACAAAAACTGAATTTTGTCGACACGTAGCATCTTTTAAATGTATTTAAATAGGGTGGTTGTCTTGTCAGACGTTGAGCTACAAAACAGATAAGCTGTTCCTGAAATTTTGGAGATGACACCGAAATCTGCACCGAAATAAGAACCCGGCTAAAGTTCTCATATTTATGCCTTGCCCTGCGCTGATCTGATTGTTGATTGTGGGATTTAATATTATGGTCAGTTTGTACTTTTTATGGTAGAAAAGAGGTTCCTGAAACAAATGATATAAGAATCATCATGTGTTTCTGTGCCTAAAGTGAACACAGAGACGATCAAAGTCACTGTTTTAGCAAGCCAAGTTTAGGTATTTTTGCGCAGAACTGTAAATAGGTAATAAAATAATTGATTTCAGTATTCTCATGTTACAAATAAAAGTTTAAGTATTGTATATCGTCATTTAGAGCAATATTCATGAATGACATATTTTGTTATGTCTACTTTGACGCTTTAAATCTCAACATTAGATTATATGACTTTAGCCGAGGTTTTACAGGCGGGGTCATACATGATTCCAGTATTTTCAATAAATCTGGCATTTTCAAAATTCTTGGTCAAACACAACATGTTCCTAATTTTAAATATATATCCATTATACACAGCCTTGAAAAGCTCCTCTCACAAATTAATTTTTGAGAAGTTGAATTCCTCAAAAACTGCAAGAATGAAGACAAAACAGATGAAGCTCACCATTGAAAATATTCCTTGCATGCTTCTCAAAGCGGTCAGAATTATGAACGGCTTCTTAAAAATTAAAATCGTGTGTCCGGCATTTAACAAGTGAAAGCTGTGTTCAAATAGAAGCGGGACGTTCTCATTAACAAGCATTAGAATGCTCTCAAAAGACTCATATGCAGGGTGAAAGCACGTCATCAACACGTTCTTTGCTTAAATAAATTAGGAAAAACATTGTAATAAAGCCAAGATCCTTGCCCAAACAAGTTTCAAGGCCGGTAAAACACAATATAATAATTTCATGGAGGAGGAAGTCATCTTAATACTTAAAATCTTAATTAAAACTCTTTTGGTGTGTGTGTGTGTGTGTGTGTGTGTGTGTGTGTGTGTGTGTGTGTGTGTGTGTGTGTGTGTGTGTGTGTGTGTGTGTGTGTGTGTGTGTGTGTGTGTGTGTGTGTGTGTGTGTGTGTGTGTGTGTGTGTGTGTGTTTCTGATAGGAGAAGAAAAAATAAAATATCACAAATCCACACAATGTACCAATACAAATTCTTTTTCGGAGGGGTGGGTACTGATACAGATTTAAACAGACAACTAAACACTTTAAACACTTGTAAACAAAACTATACAGTTGGCCAATTAGCTAGTTTAATTCTGCATCAAATTATTTTTACTGAACATGGATTGGATCTATTTAATATTCAACTGACCAACATAATAAGAGAGGCACAAAGTAAGATCAAATTTTGTCGATTTTTGGTCTTTTTCTGAGATTTTAAAAAAGTCCAGACCGCAGATATTTTCCCGAAAATACCCGTACACTATCTTCTTGCAAAAATGCAGGCCCGGCTCCAGATATGAGATAAAAGGTGGGCCAAGTGATATTCCAGGTAGGCCAGTGAGATTTGGGGGGGGGGGGGGTCATAAATGCTTTAATCTCACATTCTATAGTTTTAATATCATATATTTAAGACAATTATTAGGGTTGTTTGTTATTGTTGTGTTTTCTTCATCTTTAATAGTTATTTTGTACACATTTTGAAACTACACTAGTCAACATTCGAAGTGGATCAAAACGTTTTATAAAAGTTTACATAAAACCAATACCTAATACCCATTCTTGTCGTAGGACAACTTTGACAAACATTTTTGATCCACTTCAAATGTTGACTAGTATATTTAGTAACCTTATATATATATAAGGGGCTTAAACAAAAAAAAACTAAAACAAACTTGTTATAAACTAAAAATGTAAATTTTATCCAAAATGCTGTTTTTCTTAAGAATTATTCTCACCTCTGTTAATATAGTATAACATTACAGATTCTTGTTTAAAGATTGGCTGTTATGTGGTGTGGGGCCAGGGTGGGCCAAGCCTCTGATTGGGTGGGCCAGGCCCACTCTGGCCCCCCCATGGAGCAAAAACTTGTAAAAATCTCTTTATTAGCAACGTTTCGATTGTAAGATCTTCATCCTGTTTTTTTATACGGTTTTGCAAGAAGATAGTGAGCGGGATTTTCTGAGTTTGTGTCCATCTTTGGACTTCATTGTCTTCTCTTACGCACCTATTGTGTCGCAGGTGTGCGACATTTAAATGCTGGATTATGCAACAGACATGCAACTTATTGCCTTCATGCAGTTAATTAATAAACAATAGGTATCAGCTTGCTATTGCCAATATGCCAGTGGTTTCAAATGAATCAAAAAATTGCCTGATACATGTCAGCAGTCGATATATCGGTGCATCACTAAAAAATTTTGTCTTGCAGATATCCATTTGAAATTATGACAACTGTGGACTGTCAGAAGGTACATTTTGCTTGAATGTACCTGTTAAAAGTGAATCAACAAAGTTGGATAAACTTTTAAAAAAATACTTTAATTGGTAACACCTTAAAATTTAAGCTTTTTATACTTACATTATCACCTTAAGTTATAATTTAAGTTGGAAAAAAACATTTTTTTTAAGTTAACCCAACCTTCACTTATTTTTACAGTGTACAGTTGCACAAAATGAAACTTAATCTGTTGAGCTCTCGTCTGTTCTCTGATCAAGGAAATGGTTCATTAGCTCTATATTTCTTAAAGCTGTACTGTTTGTGCGCTTTTGTGTTTTGACAGGTTTGTTGAACCAGCTGTGGGGATGATGTTCCAGTGTGTCAATTTTAATTAAGTCAGTGCCTGTGACCTTAGGGTAAGGCTGAGGGATAACAATGGCCTTGCAGCCTTGAGTAAATACCCAGTGACTGTCTTACTGTCACGTCATCCAACACAGGAGAAAACAAACTCTTGTGTTCTTTATGAATAGTGTTGATGTCTGCTTGGCATAATATTGAACGTGTTGAGTGTTAACCGTTCAGGTTACAGGACCCACTAAGATTGCAATAAAACGTTCTGAAGTCTCTTAGGGTGAAAGGTTAGGGTTGTCAATATTAGCACACCGCTTTAGCAGATGTTTAATATTTGGCCTTTGATGAGTTTGCATTGACACTATGCATTGGTTCGACTTCTGTCTCTCGGATGTTTATTTTTTTTTTTTAAAAAGAGCACTTTCATAATTTCATCATCTTTTGCTTTACCTTGCTGGAGCCGAGTACATTGGCTTAATCGTTCAGGCCAGAAATAAGTCAATCTTCAATACATATCCTCATTCAAACACTGATCAGCTGACTACATCAGGCCTCAGTAATGGGTCAATATGCCTGAACTTTGTCAGATTAGGTACACAATCTGCATGCATTGTCAAATTAAAGTCAAATTAAATGCTTTTCAGGGCTGTGCATTCGACTGTGCGGATACGCTTGCGTAAATGTAAAAAAAAAACTAAGATTCAAACACAGATTATTTAACCTTTTACTCACACATGACGGCATTTAAACCTTAGTTTGTCTATGCTAAATAATAAACATAAGCAAATAAACAATCAACATTAAATATTATTACAAAATGAGGCAAAATTGTGCTTTTCCAACACAATCTCTTGGCAATTCGTAACTTGTTTTTTGAAAGTGGGTGATTTGTATGAATTTGTACAATCTTATTATCTTATTCACTTAAAAAAAGCTTACAAGCTTAGTTTTTTACGAGTCACATCATATCATTTCTTAGGAAATCGCCACCTTGTAAAATAGTGACGTGTGCTTGTGCGATCGGATTGGCTTATCAACAAAGCTACTTTAAAAACATGACAAGTAAAATGCCAATATGGCCGTTTACTTCACATATATAATTTCTTAGCTTTTAGCACATACTGTACTCAGTTATAGTAACAGTACTGTAGGTACAGAATCAATGCTTCATGCAAAAAATACAGTATTTGGGGCCCATTGTGATGAAGTGTACACGGTACCTTCACCCTAACTGTCAAAATTTAAGACGTCATCCAAACCAATTGAAAATTCTCTTTCCACTTAAGGCATTTTCTTGGAAAACTGGATTTAACCCAGAGGTCACATACTGTATCTCCAATCCTATTTTAGATATCTTAATGGCCTCTTAAATAACGTTGAGTTCTGGAGGCAAAATGAGATTTGAAGAGTAATGTCAGATTTTAAGATACCTTCAAAAAGTTAGAGTTAAAGGGGTCGTTCAGCTCTTGGGGGGTTTAATAATATAAAAAGTGCATCCGCTATATGAACCTGAATAAAAGTGTATTTGTTTGTGTATATAAAGTTGTTCATGAAATCATTTCTGGTTATTTCTGGCTGATTTCAGACATCAGTTTTAAGGTGTATCTGCCTCGTGGGCCTAACCCAATTGTTAAGAGCACCCATGCAGTTTAAAAGGGAGATCTTGTTAATACCTGAATTGTTTTTCGTTGACATCAGCGACGTTTAAACCCCCCAGTTGTCTCACTTGGGATTCCTTTCAAGTTTCAAAAGAGCTCAGCTACAGTACACTAACTTTGATGTAGCTGAACTTTTTCCAAAGTGTCAATATCTCAAACATAACTCATTGAATAATTCAAGCTGTGGTTGCCATATTAATCTAAACTAAGTGCGCCTTAAATATTTATTAACATATGTGTCAACCAAAAGCTCCAATTGGAAAAATTATTTAAAAGGTCCCTAACACTCGTCACAGCCGATGGTTTAGTCGTGGAAAGTGCTTCGACATATACTGTAGTGCAGACACACATTCGACGACCCGAGTTTGATTCCTGCCTTGTGGTCCTTTCCCAATCCGATATCCTGCTTTTCACTCTGTCCTCTCCTGTCTATCAAATAAAGGGAAATCCCCCCACTTCCAAAAAAATGAACACTCAAACAAGATAAACTGCAATTGTGAGATAAGACTATTACTATTACTTTACATTTTTGTAAAACAGCATCTGAGCAATGAAATTTTCTGTAACACTTTCTATGAAGCCCATGCTTATAATGAATTATAATCCCCTTTCTAATTATTTATAGGTAATTATTATATCTATAAATATATTTATAAAGACACAACAACATCTATAACAACATTATATGAACATTTATAGTTACATTTATAATATTTTTATTATTAATTATAAGTGATGAATACAGTATGCTTTTTCAATAACATCTTCATGATTTCATTAGCATTAGGAAATTTGCTTTCATAGCATTTCATTTGCTTTTTACTTTACTCAAAGCCATCAATAATGCATTAATGTAGGTTAATAACTGTATTATGACTCACAATAAGTAACTGACAACATGGTTATTAACAACAATATAAAACTATTCAATTATTTGACAAAGAACTAAATCTGTATTACTAATAAGGCGTAATATAATGATATTATAACAATGTGGGCTGTGTCTTTAAAATACACTCATGTAAGTATAATTATTACTTATAAATCAGTGTATGCATTACTTATAAGTAGGGGAGAGCGGGCCACACAAGCAACACACGCATCTCTGCTACAAATTAACATTTGAAGTTTGTTTCTAGTACTTATCATTCTTGGACAATTACACCAAACATGTCAGAAGTGCAAACGTTACAACTTACCCCATAGGTGGGGTTAATTGTAACAGGCAGGGGGTTAGTTGTAACACTTGCTAAAAATTAAGTTTGCAGGCAAATATTTCAATAATATTTACTTGAAGTGGATATTTTGTTTATATAATAGACACATATCCACACTGTATTCATTCATCCAGCCCTTTTCTAACAATAGTTCAATTATAAATGGATACAAACAAAACATTTTTTTATATATGACCTGGCCTGTAATAATCATACTACAGTTTCAAAATCAAATTCTGAGATAATGAGCATCAAAGTCTGATTTTAGCCATTCATTTCATTATGATTTGACGTGACCTTATTCAGTCAATATTAAAGATATGAACAAAAATAAATTTGACACATGATTTTTGATAAGACATGCACATTTATTTTGTTGGCAGCCAGCAATCATTCGTGTGTAGCCTATTTAAAACAATGGCAAGAATTACGCTAACGTTAGCGGTTTTTTTTATATCGTAAGTGCTGAGGGGTTAGTTGTAACACAGCGTTACAGATAACCCCACTGGGTCAAAATATTTTTAAGCCCACCAAAAAAGTTGCTAAGAGCTGCAGACATATTTCAAAATTGTGCTATGTTTTAGTCAACAAGACACTGATTAATATGACATAACATTGGATTTGGTATCTTACACACCCAACTTAGAAACCGAAAAAAAAACATATGATGAAAAAATTTACTAACATGCCACCAAAACACTCATTCATCAAAAAATCTCTACATTTCCAAAATTTGTGGGAGATCGTCTTTTGGCAGCGTGAAAAAATACCAGAAAAACGAAACGCTCAATCTTGTGCAACAATGTAAACAGTCCGTGTTACAACTAACCCTGCGTTAGTTTTTGCCCCACGCACCCCTAATAATAAAAATATTATAAATGTAACTATAACGGTTATTATAATGGTGTATAGGTGTTATTGTGTCTTTATAAATATATTTATAGAATTGTAATAATTACCTAAAAACAATTTTAAAGGGGACTAAGGTGATAAGCATGGGCTTCATAGAAAGTGTTACTTTATACAAAGCCTGTATTGTTTCAGAGTAACTTACATTGGATTCTTACAACGCATTCTTGTGTCTCGTCTAAGAGCAGTATGCTTTGGGTGGAGGTCACCCACACTGAAGCCAGAGCGGTCTTACAGAACACCTGCACTAAAGGGAGCACCTGTCAAGGGGACCAGAGGGAGGGGGCCGGGGTTGTACCTTGTCTTGTCTCCACGTATTGTCCTGCAGCAGAGCACGAGAGAGAAAAAAAGCGAGCACAGAGGGGCCACCTGTCTCCGCTCGTCGCACCCACTCCTTCATCTCCCCTCCGAGCGATTACACCGGGTCTCCGACACTAATCTAATTATACTGCTAAAAAGAAAGAGAGAGACACCGTAGAGAAGCCTTAGTGTGGTCTAATTAAGGCACTGCCAGAGGTTGAAAACAATACGAGAGGCGTTTTTTCACATGTATGTGTGTGTGTGTGTGTGATTGCAAAAGAGTCATCGAGAGTTTTTTGCTCTCACTTAAGGCAAGGCTATTGTGATATCTAGGACATCGGGGGGGTGTATAACTATCAGCGGTCTGATGTAAAGGTCATGCAATGAGAGAAAGACACGGAGAAATGGATAGAGGGAACAAGTGTAGTGCACTAGGGCTATATGAATCATAAGTTTTGTCAAAGAGGTAGTGGCAGCCACCGGTCTACACGAGCAAGGTCGCAGTTCAGCGACGCGCCTCAGGACCCGCTGCTCTTAAGCAGGCGCAGCTGCATTGTTCCCTCTCTGCCGGGGAGACTCTCTGTGTCCATCCGATTAGCCACTCCATGACCGTCCTTCACTACCAGCATCACATAGTGTTTACTGCGAGGGAGACCTTTAGTGAGGAGACAGATTTTTCACTTTGAAAGAGTCCTCAACTCGGCCCGAAGCGCCGTTTGTGCATGAGAGTCCTCCAGTTCTTCAGGAAACTCCCACACACAGCACTCTGCGCTGTTATGAGAGGGTTTAGCCAAACAATATAACGTGAAATGATTTTGTTTGTCGTTGTCATTTGGGTGGAATTGATGAAGTGATGGAAAAAACTCATCATTTCTGGCTTGTCTTAAAATGGGAAGCGAAATTCGCGGTCTCATTCCAAACTCATTTACAGTGACTGGATAATTCAGATACTTTGTTGACAAAACTTTAGAGAATACTTTGGAGAAGTCAGGATTTATGCCACTTGTTGGCCCTCCAAGCTTTTCTACAGTATGCTATTTATCATCTGACTTTGTCTCACTTTTGAAGACTATATCCTGATGATGAATGAGTCTACCAAATGCTGAGCAAGGACTTTACTGGATTCCCTCCTATTCCTTAAGGAAATGACCTTTAGATACTGTTCATCAGACTCTTCCACTGGGATTTCTGTCTTCAACTTCCCATTTTGTGTGTATGCTTTACGACTGGTGATACCAAAAATTTCAAGTTGGGGGACTCTACTTTTTGTGTGTATTTCCAGACAAGCTGGTATAAATACAGGTATGTGATCATGTGGGTATGTGGCCATCCTGGCTTAGTTAGCCTCGAAAGGGTCCCACACAAGCTGTGGATAGTCTGTTTACATAAGCCAGATGATTTAAAGGGATCCAGTGGAAGTTACTTCTTAAGTGAATTTTAATTTGTGTGTTTGGGTCGCCATTGAGCAAAATTTACCCAACACAAGCTGTAGATCGCATGTCAACAAATAGCATTTGGGATTTAGTTGGCTTTAACAAGGCAATAGTATACCTGTCAAGGAAAAATCCAACTCCAGTCACTTTTATTTCTGTTTAGTCTTTTTGACACATTTTATAAAATTTGTCTTTATAAAATCGCATTTATTTTCTTTTAATTGTTATTTTAATCATGTATGTTTTCTGATTTCTATGTGAAGCACCTTACTCAGTTACTCAATATTATATATATCAATGTTATGTTTTCACAGAATGTTCTTTTTGTAGGATTATTTTATATACTGTAAATCACAAAAAATGACTTTAGCTGTTTTTTATTTGACATCTCATTTTCTGTTGACATTGAACATGAAACAAAGTACACCCTGAAACCTGCTTAACAGCCCTCTGGGGTTGTACTGTAGTACACAGACCCCTGGCTGAAAATCACTGTCTTACAACATTTATTGAACTTGACATGATGGTAATCTTACTGGCTTTGCTTCCTTGATAAACCTTTTGTGTTTTTTCTATTCTCTTATTATTTTAAATATTAAAAAATAATTGTGCTTGTGATACACTTAAAAAAAACTGACAAAGGTTAACTGCATATTCATTTTTGGACAAGTACAGTCTTGAAGGTAAGGACAGTACTGTAGTGTAGCCAATCATAGCACTATGTTAAAATAAACTGCTATTATTGTTTGAGAATAAAAATCAGCAAAATTGATCTTTGCGCTATGTCTTTATTCTTCAAAGCAACACAATAATGCTTCCTTTTCTGCGACGGTCCAAACAGCCTCGTGGATGCGGCCAAGATATCAGCAGTCACCAACCATTTTTTCTCCAACCCCTCCAAATCACCCTTAGTGTCGCACGCTGGGTTTGACTTTGAGGCACGGTCCTCCGTTCCAGCGCCATTATATCACATCGTCTTCTGTTGCCCAAGCCTGAGGTGCCTCGGGCGTCTAATGCCTTTTAAGAGCCATCATTGAAAAATGCAGGATCCATCAGCCTCCTCTGAGGCTGGCTGTTTTGGCATGGAGGCAGCATGGTAACAGCTTGCTGGAGTAAGGTGACATTTCTGGGTATGCAAAGTAAAAGGAAGAGAGGGAGGGGAGGTGGAGGCGCCAGAGAGGGAATCATTGCGGGAGAGGGGGTTGTTCCTCAAAGCCCTGCACCTTTTGACTTTGCTTGGAGTAAAACAGATGCTAACAGCCTTAGTTATGGTGTAGATACCACAGCACACTCCAAAACAGGCCTAATGAAAGAAGGGGCGGGGGTGGCGGGCAGAGCGAGAGACTAAAAGGTGTTCGGGAGGTACGGTGTCCTTTCTGTGGCTGTCGGGGTGGGTTATTTTTAATGGAGCCTGACGTGGGGGGCACGTTAATGAGTGATGTCTGGACAGCTCTTGTTTGTGCCACGGTGCTGAGAGGGGGACCGCAGAGACCCGCATTAGTTTGTCAGGGAAAGAAAAGGAAGGGAAGGATACGGGGGAAATGGTCTACGTGGACACAGCTCAAGGTGAGACGAGAATAGTTAGGAAAGGGGCGTGGTTTTAACATCTTGCTGCTTGTTTATCCTTTTCAAAGTCAAATTTGATTTTTTTTTAATTGGATAAGACTGCAAAGAGAAAAACGAAAACATTTACCTGCCTCTAAGGCACATAAGTGGTGCACATCAGGAAATAACTGTGTATTAAAAACACCTTACTCTTTACAAATATTTATAAGGATTTCCATAGAGTGTGTACATGGCTGCTGTTGTGAGCATCTATTTTTTTGTTTATTCATTAGACTTTTATCTGATGATTTGTCTTGAAAGGACAATTAAAGCTAATTCACTTGTGATTTCTAAAAATGTTTCATTGTATGTTTATTACAAGTAAATTAGTGGGTGCATTGAGTGTTGTCAGCTGAATAGACATACAAGCTTTGTTAAATTTAGTTTAGATTATACTTTACTTTTATTTAATTGATGTCATTTCTAAAATTTTGTGTAAGCTAAATAATTGTTTTGAGCATTTATAAGGATATTTTCCATCGTATTCCTTCTATTTTTGATTTGATATATCCAATTTTTGGATTTTGGATCCAATTCTGCCACTCAGAAATGTCCATTAACAATCTCCATTCATTATTCCTCAAATTTCGTATCTTCGTCTGATACAGGCTTAAACATAAAGGGCGTTATCTTGCACCCAGCGCAATTGACTTTGTCAGTGACGCATGTATCATTCGTATTTTGCACCGGCGCACAGCGTGTTTTTCCCTCCACAGACGCACGTTGGCAAACTAGGGAATGAACTTGCGCTCCCTGGGCGGTTCAGCGCAAAAAAAGAGGTGTGTTCCGGCGCAAACCATCCCTGATGCTATTTTGCAGTTTCAAAAAACAATTGCGTCACTGACCAAAAAAACTAGTCTAAAGTCAGTGGCGCGTTGCGCGTGGTTCATTATGCTATTTTAAGGGCGCATGATTGACCATAATGTATAGCGTGCACAACGCGCATACACTTTGCTTATCTAATCTACACAGATGCAACAGTTATTTTTGCAAATCATAAATTGTTACAATTAAAAATATTAACACATGAGATAAGGGAAATCATTGTGGTGAGCATTGTGGTGATAGTTTTTATTTATTGTGTGGCTGCGTTAAAAAAATTCTCATGCAAATAACAATTAAAATATTTTCAAAATTTTGTTGTCTGGCTGTATTACGTTAATTTTATGTAAATAATAATTAAAATGTTTTCATAAGAAACCTTAATGTATGTGAACTTGATTTGTAAGTTTACTTTGGGGTTGGACCTTGCTTGCGTTTCTTGGGTCCGATTTCAAAGCCCCCAAACCCTTTCAGCGGTGAGGGTGGACGCAGCGATGTCCTCTGCTGGCGTCAGGTCCTGTGTAGAGGCAGATCCACCTCCCGTTACACGGCGTGCCCGATTTATGCTGGCAAGCTTGGGATTCCCCCGTCTCCTGACAACATTGTAGCGCTTGGCGCAACAATAGGGATGCCAGCTGATGAGAAAATTGTGGCTATTTCCTCTCACGCCTGTTTAACCTACGCTGATTTGGGCGGGTTTCTCCCATCCCCATACAAAACAACTTCTCTGTCTTTGACTGCTCTTACAAGAACGTCTGTCTCCTCGGCTGTGAACCGCTCCTGGCGTGCGCCTGGTAAATCTGTCATAATAATAGCAACCTGCCATGGAACTTGCGCCCTTGCGTTTAAAGGGAATGTTGGCTAGCGTTCTGATTGGTTTATTTGACGTTACGCCCAAACCACACCTATGAATAATAAACCTACTTCAGAACAACCCCTTATTGATTTGCGCCTGGCGCAAGAGTTATTTCTCCCGCCGGGAAGATAGCAACAGCGCCCAAGATCCGCCCATAAACTCACTTGCGCTTTGCGCTTCGCACTTGCGTTTCAGATCGTTAAAATAGGGCCCAAGGTCTGTTTACACACACAGAGGGCTACTGAACTGAACTGCTCTGAGAAACAGCCAATCAGACTAGAGTTCAACATTATTATTCATGACCCTTTCAAATAAGGTAATAATAGACCATTAATAAATCCTATTTATTAAGCACAATCCATTGAATCTGATTAGACCATTAGCATAGCGCAAAAAAATAACCAAAAGTATCAAAACTCCTTGGGTTTTATTTAGCGCAATGCTAATGGTCAATGGATTGTACTAAGCTATGCTAAAAGTGGTGGTGCCAGACCTGGAGATCAGCTGAATGGATTTCAAAACAGTAAAAATCAAATGTTTACCTCTAGGGGAGCTGGAAAATTAGCATACTTTCAAAAAAGTGGAGTGTCCCTTTAAACAATTGTAAAACGTAACTTTTTTTTGTACAACACAAAAAAGAAATGTTCTCTTTTGCACACAAAGAAACCTCACAATGACCACTGGCTGTCAAGTTTATTGAAATTTTGCATGGTTAAACACACAAACATACACACACGGATGTTCTGCTGAGCTCAGGAATGAAGGACCTCTGCTGAGAGAGTGAGCTCTGGGGCAGTGCAGGGCAGATGTGCAGTATACCAAAGAAAGGTGAGAGACAGGGGTAACAGAAGCAGTACAATACTGCTTAAACAATAAAACAGTGTAAGCCTACGTTATCTCAGTAAACTAAAGCATCTACTTCTGTATCAATATGAGTAACAAATGCATGTGACACTTTACATAACTTTTAATATTTTACCTCTATAAATATAAACTAAATGCTGCTGTTGCTATTTTTATTGTTTAAAAGAAATTCAGCATGGTTATTCATTTACATCCCAGTATTCTGTAGAAAGGGAGCAAATTATTGTAATTCTTAAATCTCATAATTTTACAGAATGCTTTATTTTTTGGTAATGTGAAAAATAATGCGAAAACATGGTTGCATTGAAAATCTGAAGCATAACTAAATGTTATATGAATTTTTAGAACAGTTTACACAATTATTTAAACAGTTTTAACAATAATAGTTTTAACTAAAATAGTTCAAAGTTGATTGTAACTCTGATCCAACGTTTATCTTACATATCTAGTAGTTCAAAGTTGATTGTAATTCTTGGAAATAGCCATACGATCTCTGATCCAACGTTTATCTTACATTTTTATTAGTTCAAAGTTGATCGCAATTCTTGGAAAAGCCATACGATCTCTGATCCAACGTTTATAGTTCCATCAACAAAACAATTATCTAAAGCTGTAAAAAGCAATGGAAATCAACGTGTCTGCAGTTTTGCATAGTGCCATGCATGTACACAAACAAACACAAAGTTGAGGAGTACTAGATGGCTTATGTAAAGATGCAATGTGATGTCTGTATCTTTCTCTTTCTCTTTTCCATGAGCCGATGGCAGCCCTACACCCTGATATTGCAGACCCAGAGCTGGTGGGCTTGCTTCCCACTCCTGCTGTAAGAAAACCTGCTTCACTGGCCTCTTACTCCCCTCACTTCTGCTGGAGAAGAAAGGATCAGAAGAGGATAAACTAGAGCTGCTTAATTGGATTTTTGTCTAGGAGCGATCCAGTTTGAACACAGTGAGGCGCAGTGTTTTAAACACAATCATAACGCACAATCATAAGCGGTCTGTGTGTTTTGTAGAAGTGAAGTACATATGTATAACATTTCTCTATATGTCCACTTTACATTAGGGGTGTAACAATACATCGATATGGATTGATGCATCAATTTTATTTCTAACAATCCGATGCATCGATGCCACACATAAAAATAAATTTGAGGTACCTTAATTTTTACACTCTCCATGTTCTCATTCCTTGATGTAACGTCCATCTACACATTTCCACCACAACGCGCATTTTTGTATATTTTCATCTTCTAGCGTCAGCAAGTGAATGCGATGCAGCAACAAAGCGGTTGTAGCAGCGAAAACACAACAAAGACAGAAGATGAGCGTGTGTATAGCACTGCAGATATTGTACATGCAAAACGCATTGTCCTCTCTCGCATGTTGATCAGTTGACTTTTTTTAAAGAAAAATCTATCAAAAGAGACCACTGCAGAACTTGTTTGACTGTTAGATCTTATGATATGACGGATTAAATGCCTAAGTTTAAAAGCTTTCTTTTTTATATATTTTTTTTTTCAATTTAACTCTTTCACCGCCAGCGTTTTAAAAAAAAGTTGCCAGCCAGCGCCAGCGTTTTTCATGATTTTAACCAAAGTTTAATGCCCTCCAGAAAATGTTCTTCTTTAAATATATAAACATACAATATACCAAATGAAAGAACAGACCCTCTGCTGTCAAACAAAAAAACCGTTTCATCCCACCTTTAGTGGTTCTTTTGCAATCAGCTTTTGAATATGGGTAGGTTTTTTATATAGAGATAATTCCATTTTTGTGACGAACTTTTCATAGAGATCCCATTCAGAGCGATCTTTAAAACAGACACGGACATGCAGCAGCTTGCCATAGGGCAATACTTCCGGGTTTAAAAAGTTGCGGAAGGGTGCCACCTGGTGGATAATAGCGGTATTGCGAAAAGACGGAAAATCTCTTCATTGGCGGGGAAGCGTTTTCTCTTAATTGACGAGATATCTCGTCAATGGCGGGGAAAGAGTTAATAAAAAAATTCTAAAACTACCTCAGTGATTGTCACTATTGCACATTTTGGCACACAGAATACTGAAAGACTTTGGCTGCGTCCGAAACCGCATACTGTATAGTAGGTACCGAATAAGATGAAGTACCTACTTACTTGGCGTTAAAACAGTAGGCACTGTACAGTATGAATCCTGGTAGTAATGAGATTCAGACGTACTACATCCGCCATGTTGCTACATCACGTGACAAACGTCGTCATCACGTCATGTCATTTCAGCGCGAAAACAGCCGCGTGCCTCTTCTTCTTCGTTGGATAACTCCTCGTCCGGGGCATCATGGGATAGTGAAGCGTCCATCGTATGCACACTGCAAAATCTAACCGGAAGTAGTAGGTCATCCGGGTACTTTTCGCATACTGTTTTTCGAATACTATGTATTTGGACATACTACTCGCCTCGCCTACTGCTTTTCGCGTACTATATAGTATGTAGTAGGCGGTTTCGGACGCAGCATTTGACTGTTTCCATCATAAGCTTGATTTTATGTGACATTTTGCCCCTCATTATTCATTTTTCTTTAATTAACTCTTTCCCCACCATTGACGAGTTATGTCTTCAATTAAGAGAAAACATTTGCATAATCTGCAATACCGCGATTATCCACTAGACTTACCCAATTTATGAAAAAAAAAGTGAAGCCAAAACGTTATTTACTTATTTTTAACTCTGTGTATGTTTTGAAAATCGTTCTGAATCTGATCTCTAACAAATTTTTTTTTTTTTTAAGAAAAATACCCATATTTATACGGAGCCCCTAAGGGGACATCGAGCAAAAATTAAATAAAGTTTAGTTTCATGTGCTCACGTGAAACTTTCATGTGCTCACGTGAAACTTTCATGTGCTCACGTGAAACTTTCATGTGCAGAATTTTTTAAAAAAGTTTAGTTTCGCGTGCTCACGTGAAGCTATCGCGCGAGCATGTGAAACTATCGCGTGCTCACCTGAAACTATCGCGTGCGCGATAGTTTCAGCTGAGCACGCGATAGTTTCACGCGAGCACGCGAAACTAAACTTAGAAAAAAAAATTCTGCACATGAAGGTTTTGCGTGAGCACATGAAAGTTTCACGTGAGCACATGAAACTAAACTATAGATTTTTTTTACTCCAATGTCACCTTAGGGGCTTGATATATTTAAGAGTTTATAAGCAGAGAAAATAATAAGGATGAAACGTTTTTTTTCCTATTTAGTTTGTTTGTTTGAAAGCAGAGGGTCTTTTCTTTCATTTGATGTATTTGTATGTTGTTTATATATATTTTAGAAGAAAATTTTCCTGGAAGGCTTTTGTGAAACTTTTGTGAAAATCACAAAAAATGCTAGTGGGCAAATTTTCAAAAAAAAAATAATTAAATAATAAATAAATGGCTGGCGGAGAATAAGTTAATTTTTTTTATTTTGTTAATATGTTGGTGTAAATGTTCCAGTTGGGACATTTTAAAAGATTTTAATTAAATGTTTATGTTATATATTTTGGTTGCAATTGTAAGTAAAAATGTAACTGCTTAACTAGGCATATAATATAAAAATATCAACAAATTAATTAAATTGGATTGAATAGTAATCGCATTAAAGAAATGTTTCATGTATCGGCAAAAATTGCATTGCTGGTGGAGAAAATGGATATTGTATCGAGATTTTATCGCATCATAATAAACTGTCCGATTTATACCCCTACTGTACACATACACAGTATATACGCATTTTTACAAATCCATCTAATACAAACCAATGGTGTAAAGCCGAACCTGATCGGACGGGAGTTTGCACGTATTTTAAGAGGATGCACGAGAACAACGATTATTAGAAAAACATTAATGATTCCTAAACTTACCCCTAGACCATACAGTGCCATGAGATTTTGTAATAAAGCCAATATAGTACATATCTGCTTGTCCTGCAAACATAGACATTTCAGATCAAGAAAAGTGTATGATGGTACTACTCCTTTTAATAATGATAATAAAATAAATCCAGCTCTGTTTTATGTAATTTGATTTACCTGTTTATAAAAAGCTAAGTAACTTTTAGATTAACCAGTTTCCTGCTTTCATGGCTTCAATGGCTCTGCTTTGTCTTGTTTCAGTCGTGAACTTATGATATGCAGAATGTTATCAACAATAAGGGATAATTACGAGACACAATCGGCAGGACAGAGTGGGTTGTTTTTGACAAAGAGACGGAGAAATTCGGTGAAAATATAGCCAATAAAATGATGCAACCAAGACATTTCACCCAACCGTGTGCTTCCATTAGTGCTCCAGAAATTAACTGGGGCCAGTAATTACACACAGTGTTTTTCCATCTAATTCTTTATTTAACCTTCACCTGGTACACGTCTTTTCATGTCATTATATGTGTGTGAAAAGGACAGGTTTTAAAAAACACACGTTTAGCTATTGTAAGCCATCTTGTGTGAAACAATTTTGGGCATGTTACGTTCGTAGCTTGATCTGTTCGTGCCGATAATGAGAGATTTTAAATGAATCCAACAATCATACTTTATGTACCACCAAGCAAAACTTATGTGCTTTTTTACTAACAAAATTATTGAATGACATGCATTTTATTCGATATTTATTCAGCAAAATTGTTTTGTGTAAAGGCCGAAATATAGAGGCGTTTTTACACATACATGATGACCCGCGTACAATGCGCTTGGCGCAATTTTTTGCATCAGAAAAGTGCATGCATACTGTATGGATTTTTCAAACCCCTGGTACATTGTACGTGTAGGCCATACACGTGGAGAATGTAGCCCAGATGCATTGCATTTTGTCGAAAATCTGTGTACACGTACAAGTCAAATAAACTATACTTTGCAATGCAGTGCTGTTCAACCACGTTTGCACGTAAAAAACACGTAAAATAATCATGTCTTGTATCACCACTGCCTCTTTCTTAATATGTTTTTCAGCAATGATCATTGTGATTGACAAAATTAAACTTTCATCTGTTCATAGTGCCCTGGAGCGCAATATTGATCACTGTCACACAATACATTTTAAACAATTT
Source organism: Paramisgurnus dabryanus (assembly GCF_030506205.2). NCBI lineage: Eukaryota > Metazoa > Chordata > Actinopteri > Cypriniformes > Cobitidae > Paramisgurnus > Paramisgurnus dabryanus. Next base: position 28,288,684 of record NC_133353.1, read on the forward strand.
AAACATTTCCAAGTCAGAAATAAGTCTGATTCTGATGTTCAGGACAGATTACACAGTAGAGAAAGAGCTGCTTGTGATTCAGACACCGATCCCATCAGTAAGTAAATAATAGACATGCTTATAAAAGGGTCAGAGCTGAGCTTGGAGGAACTGATATTTTATTTACACAGCTGAGCAGCTGAGTTGATTATTAGACCAAACAGTCACTTACTATTAAGCCCTTGTAACCGGAGATTCAATTCCCTCAGAACTCATATTCATAATTATCTCTTTTTATGACTCTTCTTGTTTCTTTTGACATTAGGAGTGTCAGTGATAATGATGTTTGGTCCAAGGTCTTTTTTCATATGTCATAGCTGCATTTCCATTACCCTTCATATTGTGAATTGCAAATTAAAAATGTGCCCAATGGAAACATGGCAATTTCACATAAACTCCCATATTATCGCAAAAAAGTTTTTACGCTCGGTTAAGGTGGTTTTAGGCAATACAAATAAAAAAAATATATCGGGAAACAGGGTTTTTTCATATATACTGATTTTTTACGTGCGTAAAAGTCACATGAACATTCTCTTAAAATGGCACTGCATTTTTGGTTATAGGACAGAAGGGTTTTTTTCGACTTTATGTGGCATCACAAGAACCAACAAGCATGGTATAAAAATACAGCTTATCATGTTTGAAAGATTTGCTCACAATACAATGCTAACAGGAGTTAAAGGGATTCTTCACCGATTTAGCATTCAGCTTTGTATCTGTAGAAACCCGGCAGTATTACTGAATGACCATGTTTCCCTCCATCATTTCCCCCTGAGAGGAGAGATATCTGCATTTTGGTTCTGCAAAAAAGTCCTCCGATGATGCAAAAATCGTCATATTACATCATCGGAGGACTTTTTTGCAGAACCAAAATGCAGATATCTCTCCTCTCAGGGGGAAATGAGGGAGGGAAACATGGTCATTCAGTAATACTGCCGGGTTTCTACAGATACAAAGCTGAATGCTAAATCGGTGAAGTATCCCTTTAACTTACAGGCTGAGTCAGAAGCGGGAGGATTTATGATCAAGTTGCATACAGGGTTCACACCAGACGCGGTAGAGGCGGCAAGCGTGAGTGATTTACATGTTAAGTCAATGCAAAGACGCGATTAGGCATCCTGCCGCGCGGTACACGCGGAAAGCGCGGCGCGGATGGCACGTTACGCATGAATTGAGCGTTGCCGTGGGAAATGTGCGAGTTGAAAAATCTGAACCTCGGTGGATTTCCGCACCACGTTAACCAATCAGGCCCTTGCTGTAGTAGTGACATGATTACAGGAAGCAAGCGGAGTGGCGGAGTCTCAGCAGAGTCGTAGAAGCCCCTCCCATGACGTGAATTTCCACGTGAATGTCTCGAATGACAAGAATTTCACGCGCGGCTTTCAGGTGCGAATGAAGCGAGTGAACTCCAATGTTCAAGCCGCCTCTACCACGGCTGGTGGGAATGCACCATTAGAAAAGAGATTAATGTTGGAGACGAAAACTTTTCTCATCGTTTACTTTGGGGTTTGTACCTTTTGCATATCGTTAACATGTACTAATACACTCTTACACACCAAAAGAAATGTAAAAACGTGAATCGGACAAAAGGTGCTCTTTAAATGGGTTTGGGGCTGCAGTACAGGCGTTACACCAGTAATGACTGTACACAAAGCAACGCATCACGCCAGCACCTGCAGCAATAGATGCATGCTTTTACTGGTACTGTAACTTAACTGACATGCTCCCTCCTTGGCAAAGATTTCTGTGATTTTGCAAAATCTCGCTACGTCTGTGACCAGGGCTTTTCTTTATATTCACTCACTTTCTCTCTCTGCTTCTCCTTTGCGTTTGCGCTGCATATTTGTCAAATAAAGCCAAAGAGGAAATGCATTGCCAGTGTTAGGTCATGTGGTTGCATTTTCTCAACGCAGTGGCCTGATTCATAGATTTTCAGAGGTCCGTCAATCATTCATCAGCCTTTCACATTTCAACCTGAGCTGATTGCACAGTAGGCAGGCCAGAACGACCGCCAGGGCACCGGGAAATGTCCCGGTGCTTCAGATGGCCAGTCCGCCTCTGGCTGTAGTACAATGTTTTTTGATGTCATACATTTTTACAAGCATATCTGATTTGCAGTATGCGCAAAGCAGTCATCCCCAACATTTTGTTAAATCAACTCACATTTACAAGTTATGTCAACTTACTATCTTGAGGAGTTGTAACAACTTATAACACTTTTTTCCACTATATTTTATAAGTTATAACAACTCATCTCTAGTCAAGATAAATAACAGTAAGTTGAAATGACTAGTAAATCTGAGTAGATTCAACAAAAATTCTAAGGCAGCAAAGTATTTTTTAGTAGTGCTCTGCAAATATTAATCGCGATTAATCGCATACAAAAAAAGTTATTTTTAGCATAATATATAAGTGTGTGCTCTGTGTAATTATTATGTATACATAAATCAGTGGTTCTTAAACTTTTTCCGCATGCGGCCCCCCTTGTGTACGGTGCATTCCTTTGCGGCCCCCCCAAAGAAAATTTATGACAAAAACTGTTCTAAAATGTAACATTTTAATTAAACAAAACATATTAAGTTATACAAAGTAGTGCTGTTGGTTAGTAGCCTTATTTGTTTAGGTTTAATTACACAGAATTAATGATAAATGAATGTATTTTATAAAATGTCATAAAACTGGGGCCCCCCTGGCACCATCTCGCGGCCCCCCTGGGGGCCCCGAACCCCAGATTGAGAACCACTGATATAAATACACACACATTCAGGTATGTATTTAAGAAACATTTACGTGTGTGTGTGTGTGTGTGTGTGTATATATATATATACACACACATGTAACAAAGTTTTACAATTTTTTTTTTTTACAAAATTAACAAACCTACCTGTTGTTAAAGCTTTTGCCGACTTGATTATTTGTATTAATCTTTCTGCTAAATAATGTGTGTAAAGACACATGTGTTTCTTTACAAGTTACCATTGCCAACTACTGGCCTTGCATGCATAATACAGTCATTTTCACAGATCTGTGTAAACAAGGATCATTTTGAAAATGTTGTGGTGTGCGCAAAATTTTTCAAAAATGTAAAGGAAAACTTTTCAGTTTATAGTCAAATTCGATGTTGTGTAAATGAATTTAAAAAATGTATAAGTTAATAAATTTATTTTGTAAAGCACATACAGTTAACATGTCCTTATTTTACTGTAAAGCTACATAGCTTCTTTGTTAGATGGTAAAATTATGCCAATCACACCACATTAAATACACAATTTCCCATATACCTTACATCTTGTGAACAAAAGGTTTTGGACTTGCTACTTGTTGGCTAATGCATTTCTCTAAAAAGTTATTGTGTCAATGTTAGGCCCAGGCCAGCTTGCTTAAGACTAGAACATATCTTGATAAACACATGGTGTGATCTAAAAACTGCAAGTAACCTTTCATTATAACACAATTCGTCCAATGAGGAAGAAATCTGGCATATAATAAACAGACCAAGAAAAAGAGGTCAAATTTTATACAATGCGTAACTGATTTTGCCATTGTCAAAACAGTTATCCGTGTGCACAATATCTTGGCAATTAAAGAAATCAGGAGATATTTTTAATTCTTCCACAGCACACCGTTCTGAAACTAAACGGTTCGTCCCCGCCGACAGACAAAAGATCAGCTTGAAGTTCTTCTAGATCGCCTTGTTTTTGCTTGGCAGGGGTTGACAGTGCTGTAGCGTCTCATTACCATGGTAATATAGGGTTTGAAGTAATTACCCACCGCAGATGAATAGGAGACATATCGGAGCACACTTTGCAGTGGCCTCTCTCTGACAGGGTAGAATACTCGCCTGGTGTCCCTTTGTCATTAGCAGCTAACTGGCAACGGGCACCTTAATGCTGGAGGTTAGCGCAAATCCTGTTATTTAAGAGTAGGGATCCATTCTTTCACTCTCGTCAATTATCTCCCTTCACGAGTCGCTTCTGAGGAGCAGTCGGAGAGGTCTCCGGTTAACTCTCACTCCTCTGCCATTTACCTCATCCTTGTTTTTAGGCAACGGGGAAAAATGGTACAAATGGAACTGAAAATCATTGTTTATGGTTCGCTTTCTATCTAACGATGATGTTTTAATTTATAGCTGTCATAGTCTGATTCGAAAGAGGCAGAGCGAAACTTGGGATCACTGTCTTGTCTTTTATGTAAGCCGACGCAAAATACATGTAAGGAATGACATTAACGTGCCCTGGGAGTTAGTGAGAAGTTTAATTGGGAGATATATGACATTGGTGTGGCACTAATCAAAACGCTTAGATTGGTAATTACACTGAGATCATTTACAGGGTTGTATAATTCCTATTCATTGTTTCATCGTAGGAAATCCGTTTAGCTTAATAGTTGTACTTTTTTGTCACCAACCTTTGAAGGTCTGAGAGTGTTTGTGGTGATAGTTAATAATCCAAACTCAAAAACAAATGTGCATGTACTGTATGAAATTTAAACAACTTTATGATTTTCGTCGAGTTTGCTTTAGTTTGTTTAACAATTACAAAGTATCACCTTCACTTTTTTTGTTATACTTGTTGCTTTTTTGTACATTACATTTCTACTACTTTTAGATTTCACTTCACTTTAATATTACTTATTACATATTCGATTAGGAAATAAATTTGAATACCTTTTTATTTCTAGTCTATGTAAAATAAACAATTGTAAATATATTTGAATTAAATGAAATATAAGACACATAGGCTTTAAAGCTACTGTACGAAAGTAAAATTATAACATCTTTGATATATCAGTTGTTCATAGCTCACATGGAGAGCTGATGATATAAATGCTTTCAGATTTTCTCCCGTGAAACAGCCTGTAGTAATATCATTTGAAGTGAAATCCACAAGAGTTCTCAAAGAGATCGCCAAAATCTCAACAGTGTCAAATTGTGCTAAGATTTGCTTAGACACCAAAGCCAGATTAACTCAAATTAATTCCAATACCGAATTAAACATATGTATTTTACGAGGTGGGTAGTTCGTATGAATTTGTACGACCAAATATGTGTGGCTTTTGCACTTTTAAAAATACACTGTGAATACCCCAATTTTGTGACGTGTTTAGCTTTTGAGCTAAATTTTGTAAGCATTTAGGTTTTGATCCGATTAGTCGGTTAATAGCATGATTAATCGATTATAAAAGTAATCATTAGTTGCATCCCTAAGTATAATTTTTGTTTTTCTCCTAACTGTATGTTTTTGTGCGACTCACTTTGTATGAACTTATATGAATTACAAAATGCTGGGTTGTTGTAACCCATTGTTGGGTCAAATATAAACATTTTTAGGGTTAATTTAACCCAACAGCTGGGTTGTTCCCTTCTTGAACCAGCGCTTTGTTCACTCTTAAAATGGCTGGGTTATTTTTGACCCATAATGAGTAAATACTGGACAGAACACACCGTTGGGTTAAAATTGACCCAATGCTGGGTTTTTTAACCCACTTGCTGGGTTATTATACTCCATGGTTGCATAAAACAACAGAACATTTGTTCTGTCCAATATTTACCCATTATGGGTCAAAAATAACCCAGCCATTTTTAGAGTGTTGAAAATAACCTAGTATTTTAGTATTTTAACTCATAAAATATGTACAAATTGGGCTTTACCCTCAACCATAGTTTGCTCATTAAGGTCATTTTTATTTATTTGAGGGAAAGAAACATCTGAGATAAATAAATAATAACTGAGAAGTTATACTCTAAGGCACCAGTCACACCACACGCGCTTTAAACGCTTGCAAACGCAAGGCGCGACGCACTGCCTTTTTAAAAAAAAGAGCAGTGCGACGCGGCTTTTTAAATTGCTAAGCAACCACCGAGTCAGCTGTCTTGTCAATCAAATATTGAAGCGTGAGCGCTCTTTTGCTGTTAACTGTCATATTAGCAGAAACTTTAAAGAGAGGATGCTTGCTCTGACCTTGTTTGAGGATGAGAGGTGCACAAACACGCAGGAGAGAGTGAGCGAGTGGAGTCCGGTTCTTCAAAGCAACTGTAAACTTCCCTCACCACAACGTAAGGCCCGCCTCTCCTCTCATTCGATTGGACAATGGAAAGACGCGAATGACGTCAGGCGCTTCTCCGCTCTCAGCGCTCCTTCAAAGGCGCGTGCTGCGACCGGCGGCAAAAACCGCAAGGCGCTCAGCGCGCATAAACAGCGCGCAAACGCTCCCTGACCATAAAATATCATTCAAATAAGGCGCCTGCAACTGCCATAAACGCTTTTGGTGTGACTGGCCCCTAAAAATGCATACAGTTGGGTTTGTCCCTTTTTGACCCAGTGCTGAGTTGAAAATATACCAGCATTTTAGTCTTACAGTGCTGTAAAACAGAGATGCTCACAAGTCTCTGAGCTCGAGTCTGAGTCAAGTCTGAAGTCTCTGGGCTCGAGTCCAAGTCAAGTCTCAAGTCTCGTTGTAACAAATAAAACTCTAATAACAAATAAAGAAATTATAAACATTTATAAAAAAGAACAAAGTTGCACATTAAGTAAGGTCTAAAATTAGCATTAGGTACAGAAATTAAATTAAATGGATAATAACGCTGTCTTTATTGTACAAATTAAATATTATTATTTTTAGAGCAATAGAAGTGATTTTCTGTTTGTCTTGGGTTGTTTGATTAACATAAATGACACAGACTTAAGTAGGTTAATTAAGGTTACTGTCGCTTTAAGAACAAATAAGCCCAGACTGGTTTCTGACTGGTTTCTTAAGACATAAACAAAAATGTTTCTATTAGAAAAAGAATACTGTGAGATCATTTTTGTGTGTATGTGCCCTGTCAAGAAAAGAAAGATTTTATGTTGGCTTAACTTTTGAAACGCTTCTCTTTGTATGTGCACTACTGAGGGCACTTAAACGTGTGGTCACACACAGGCGGAGGGCGAATTCCAAACAGCGGTTCAGGAAGAAGACGCAGCAGTCGCTTCACATAAAAACGTTACGTTGTTTTTCATTGCTCTATTCAGCAAATGTATGTTAATGGACTACAGTATGACACAAAGTAGCGCAACTCTGGACCTGACTGGATCTGGTCCGGACACACTTAACTGCATGTGCGTACAGAAATCTGCTCACTTGAGCGCCTTTTTGTGGTTAAATTGTTTAATCATTTAAACAATTGCAAACCTTAGAAACACGTTAATGATAAACTTGCCCTATTTAAATGGCATATTAACCCGCGAATCGCATGCGAGCCGAACCTCGGATCCGTCACAGCACTACCCAAAGCTTCAGATGAATGGCACAGCAGCGGCTGGTGCAGTCGACATGTATGTTTGCGGCAGCGCGTGCAGAGCAGATACGTCACGTGTTACGTCGTGGGCAGTTAAGGTAACGGAGGGAGGGGTATGACAGCGAGCTCATCAGATGTTTCCTAAAAATAAACATTGTTCACGATTTGCGCAGCTCGAGTCCGAGTCGAGTCTGAAGTCTTTGAGGACGAGTCTCAAGTCGAGTCTGAAGTCACTGTCTGTGCGACTTAAGTCGCACTCGAGTCCCAGTCTTAAACTCGAGTCCCCATCTCTGCTGTAAAGAGCAATCTTTTTTAAGACTGAGGGAAAAAAGGGAAAGTAAGTTGAACTTCAACTTTGTTGTTTGCAACTTTTGAGAAAACCTCATACGTTGTTTTTTTTTATATCACCACAGTTCTCTGCAAAGTACATTATGGCTTTTTTCTATCCTGTAACCCCAAATTGCCATAAAACACATAGATTACAGCTACGAGTAAGAATCTTATTACATGTGATTTGTGTCTGAGAGTTTCTTACATGCATAACCCCAATTTGCTTTTTCTGACCTCTTTTCTATATGCTTAATTCAGTCTCTCTCCCTTTTCCTCTACCACCCTGTCCTTCTCTTAGTGCATAGCCACACAATTGAACTATCCAGAGAATGTGTTGACGGCTTTAATGACATCCAATTTTAGAGTCCTTCACATCCATTAGTGGCAATTACCTTACCTGAGTTTGCATTAGTGTTAATACCACATTCTTGCAGGCAGGAATAATGAAAATAATATGACAGTTATGATATGAAATGTTGGATCAATTTTCATCATCCTGAGGAAAATTGGCAGCTTCCCTGTTTTACGCTCCACCTTCCTCAACCTCGAATTTTTTTACCTTGGAGGTGCAAGAGGAGACGTGAAATCAAAGACAACAGGCTCAACTTTTAAGGATGCATTGAAACTTTTGAGCATGCATTATTAACCTGTAAGAAGGATGCTGGTACATGATATTGACAGCTGGATACCACAGTGATAGGCTTGCCCCAAATCTTCACATAATGCCTGGGATGGATTATCTCCATCACTATCCTAATGGACGATGAATCACAGTCGTCATTTTTAATTATTTTAATGGTTACTAAAGGTGCATCTTAATGATTGGGAGCGGAAAATGAAAAATCCTTAGATGCAAACCTGCATGAGCATCACAGTCTCGACTAATAGTTGTAATACAATGTAGCAATAATATAGGGATCCACATGCGACAGTAAGAGAGCTCTATAGTATACACGTCTACTTTTATGTATAAATTAGTATGGCACCCGCATCAGCTCTGAGGTCATTATTTAAATGTATATCCATTCACTCCATCATAGCTCATGTGCTCACTGTTGCTGTAGATGTAGTCATTGTCCTGTACTATCAGGTTTAGTCACAATGACGTTTCTTGTGCTTGAACAGAGATAATGTAGGGGACACTTAAAAGGTAAAGTCAATGGAGACTGCAGGCCTTGAGAAATACATTTACTCTGAGTACACGATGGCTTTGTGCATCAAGGATAGCTGTGATGAACTCTGGCTCTTTGACCAGCTATTAAGGCATTTTATTTTCTTACATGTATATGAAGGTCTGAGTGGTTGATTTAATGATATTATTAGACAAAAGTCACCTTTGCTAGTGTAATGTTAGGCTAATAATGGTTTATTTCGTAGTATTTTTACCCTTTATATGTGTATATATTTGCACTTTCAGAAATGTTTGATATAAAAAAATAAAAAATTACATTATTTGTAAGATTAATTATATTATTATTATTGAAATACAATTGTCTAAAATCACAACACAGACTTCACACAACCTTCTCACCCCATTGCCAATCCACATACAGGGCCGGCGCTAGCTATAGGCAAAGTAGGTTAATGCCTAGGGCCTCAAGCTTGGAAGGGGGGCCTCCATAACTGCTAAGTCCAAAATTTTAGCATAAAGTTAATCAATTTGTTGATTAAACTTAATAAAAAGCAAAAGTAATGGGGAAAAACATGTTTATTAGTAGTGCTCATCTGATTTCTTACGCAGTAGAAAAACACGTTCTCACATTATTCTGAAAATTAGAGGGGTGTGAGGGGCCTCCAACATAAATTTTGCCTAGGGCCTCCAAATATCTAGAACCGGCCCTGTCCACATATGAAAGGGTGACCATTTTAAACAATGATTATTCGTTTGTAACATTTGTTTTCGACAGAAAGCGTATTCTCTTGATGGAAAAATGAGCCGCATGGAGGAATGTGTACAGTGGAGCACGAATAATCAAATAAAGCGCATTTCACGGGCCGCAACTGCACTAAGACCTTTTCATGTGAGGAACAAGGAGCGCCGTGTGCGCTCGGTTAGCATCGTCGGCCCTCCGAGAGTATGCCGTGGCACACTCTTTTGAAGTTGTATAAAAACCCTGCTTAGCAATCTATGAACAGTTAATAACCTTAGTTAAAAAGAAGCAACGGCATTCTGGGATTTGACTGTGTGCGTGTCCTCCAGTGGGCCGGATAATTATTGTCTTTACCAAGTGTTCAGGTGCCTCTGGAGTGCGTTGGATGGCTAAATGCCGGCAGTAAACAAATTAACTGGCTGACGTGGCTGCAGATACCTCACTACCCCTGCACCTCGGTATGGGCCGCCGGCGATCCTCGGGGACAGCAGTGGCTGTGAAGGGATCTTAGGAGGATGTACATCCGTTCAGCAATGCAGCACTTTTATCTGCTATGATATATTAAACACGCTGGATAGATATTGTGCACAGTTTTAATTATTATATTTTTGATATTTCGTTCTAAACTGGCATTAGATTTTAGTACATATGGTTTATTGAGTCAATCTTCTACAAAAGTGGATAAAACTAAATCTGCAGTCTGTCAACAGATATCTAACTTTGAGGAACCAATATGTAGGGGTACCACAAAATACCACAACCAGTGTTATGTCATCTTAATCAGTTTCTTGTTGACTAAAACATAGCATTGTTTTGAAATATATCTGCAGCTCTTAGCAACTTTTTTGGTAGGCTTGAAAATATTTTTCCCAGCAGGGTTAGTTGTAACGCTGTGTTACAACTAACCCCTCAGCACTTACGATATGAAAACCGCTAATGTTAGCGTAATTCTTACCGTTGTTTTAAATAGGCTACACACGAATGATTGCTGGCTGCCAACAAAATAAATGTGCCTGTCTTATAAAAAATTGTGTCAAATTTATTTTTGTTCATACATTTAATATAAATTGAATAAGGTCACATCAAAGATTAAAATCATAATGAAATGAATGGCTAAAATCAGACTTTGATTTTCATTATCTCAGAATTTGATTGTGAGACTTTAGTATGTTTTTTACAGACTGTGTCACATATAAAAAAGTTTTTTTTTTCATAATTGTGCTGCTTTTTCTCACATATTTAGACATTTGTATCCATTTATAATTTAACTGTTGTTAGATGAGGGATGAATAGTGTAGATACCTGTCTATTATAGGCAGATATATAAACAATATCCACTTCAAGTACAGTGTATAGATTGAAATATTTGCCTGCAAACTTAATTTTTAGCAAGTGTTACAACTAACCACCTGCCTGTTACAATTAACCCCACCTATGTTCATTTGTAGCAGAGATGTGTGTTTTGCTTGTGTAAAAATATAATACATCAAACTCAAATTTTTTAATGATTGAGCCAAAACCAAAAAGTGTTAGGTTGTGCCCTGCTCTGCCCTATACCTTTAAGGTACTAATATGCACTCTTTGGGTACTTTTTGAAAGGGTACTGCCTCAGTGACATCTTTTATACCTTTATTTCTGAGAGTGTAAAATGACAAAATTGACTTATGACATACAGTATTAGCAGGAGGAGCTGCTGCTGCTGTGTGTGTGTGTGTGTGTGTGTGTGTGTGTGTGTGTGTGTGTGTGTACATGTGTGTGGAGCAGCAGAGCTCGGTCTGTTGAGCTCCCTCTGCTGTTTCCTATTATACAAACCATCACACATTTACCGTGGCTGTCTGTTGTCTAGTGTGAACTTTATGCTCAGAGAGAACATAACATATTTGCTAATGAACAAAACAAACAGAACAGATAAGTTAATTCTTTTAACTTGGAAATTTGAGCTTTTATTATATAAGCAACCCATAAGAAAGAAGAGATCTGATCAATGTTAAACACAATTTGTTTCTAATATTGTTTCTCCAAAGGAAAGATAAACACCATAAAGTGGAGAATTCCATAAGGCCTCTTGTGCTTCCAAAGAGGAACCAAAAGTGAGTGTACATTATGTATACATTAAGTATAATTAGTCCATTTACTCTATTGTGTGCTATCAGTTAACATCAAAGCAGCCTATGTCAATCATAAAATGTTGCTATAATCAGATCTTCTATTCAGTCTCACATTAGAAACAGACTATTTGCTTATGCTCTAATATCCCTGTAAATTTCGGGAGAAAAACAACTCCAAGGCTCCGATTAATGACGCAAACATCGTGAAACCTCTCAGACCTGTCTGCTAAAAGCGTCTGCATCCACCCTGCCAGATGAAGACATAGAGCCTTAACACGCTTATTCCAAAATCTGGCACTCAGCGTAATCTCTAATCTGGAGATTTTGTCCCCCATATCTGTAAATGGAGCGATCTGTGAGAATTAGAAAATAATAAATGCATTAATCTAAAAATGTGTTGTGAAGGTGCCTGGGAAGACGACATAGCAAATGATTTATTCTTATTTTAGCACACCTCGTGCACCTATCGGAGTCATGGGGATGCATTAGGCTCCAATGTCCATGCCAGGATGATTGAAAAAAAAAAGGAGCCAAATGCATATCCGGGCAAGGAGAAAGTGAGGAGGTTACCTGTGTGTTTGTCAACAAGAGGAAAACAAATATGATTTTTCGAAACTCGCTCTGAAACGCGCTAGTCAATTTGTGTTGGTTAATGGGAGACATTAAAAAAGAAAACGCGCAACAAAGCGGCCGCACTAAAAAGTACTTCCGCGTAGAATCAATAAACGTTTTTTTTTTTGCCCCCCTCCCTTTCCCTACATAAATTTTGAACAAGACAGATCTGAATCTTGCATGATGAAGACATTATGTGTCATAATAATTAGGACCACAGACAAAAGAACAACTAATCAGCATGCAAATATATGCAGGCTCCAGTGTTTCAAATGAGGCAGATTTTCTACCTTTTTTTCTTTTTCTCTTTCTTTTTTCCTCTCAATTCATCTTCATTGCTAATCATTTGAGGGCTGCCAAATGTTCACTGACACTAATGTATTACAGGTCAAGAGAGGCAGGTCTTCACCTATTACCCCCAAAACAATGTGCTTCCATCCTGCGCCCACTTCAGCTTTTGCAGCAATTACTGCCAGATGCAATCACGAGCCTTGAATAGGAGCAACTGGGGCTTGTTTGTGGCTTGGATTCATTAAAAAGGAGGACGAAGAAAGGAATAAATTACTTAATTGTAACAGGGAAAAAAATGCCAGCCAAGAGATGGGCAGTATATGGCCCACCGCGTGAATAGGAGGCTAGTGCACTCCTGGAATGGAATTGTGGGATAGCTAAGTACGGCCCATACACAAGATTTTGGGTGTCCTCCAAAACAGATGGCTCCACATACCATCCGCTCTTGTCTTTTGTCAGACGGCTGGCCGCTTTTGTTCGTCAGGGCTTTGATGCGAAGTTCACAAAGGGGACTTCTGGAGAAACGGAGACGAACGGAAGATTTTGCTGTGTTACCGCCGTGGGCTTTCGAATGTTATTAAATTTGCGCTTTTTCGTTCTGGTGTGAAGGTGATGTGCAGGATGGAGATGTGGTTTGCGTACTGCCAGAGAAACTAATGACACCGAGATGGTTGGATCTCAGCTGTAATTGGAAAGTTCATGGCCCTGCCCACTTAGGAAGGAGGGGTCAGGGTGGTGACACGGGACCCTGTCTCACTCATTCATGAGCCATGAGATCACGTGTACCTGCAGCTTGCAGGTCCCCCACTTAAATAAAGATACATGCATGTGCGTTCATTGTTAGGTCAATAAGGAATACATTTGATGATTGTGCATTAGTGCATTTCATCATTGTGAGATACGCTGTAAGAAAAAATGGTCAAAAAATGTCTCCTACTGGTGCACCCTTTAAAAAGGTCCTAATATGTACTGTTAAGTATAGATTTTGAACCGGTATGTACCCCTGAATTCTTAAAAATTAAGCAATGACATAGAAGACCCTTTTTTGGTTCCACAAAGAACTATTTAGTCAAAGATTATTTTAAGAACAATTTCTTTTAAACATTTTTATAATCTGAAGAACCTTAAAGAACCTTTTGTGAAACAGAAAGGTTCTTCAGATGTCGAAGGTGCTTAAAGAATCATTTAGACAGAAAAGGTTTTTCAATGGCATCGTGAAGCACCTTTATTTTTAAGAGTGTGAGGTAATAATATGAACTCTTTAGGTGCAAACATTAGGTTGCCATTTAAAAAAAAAATGTAACAACTTAAAATTATGTGTACCTATAGTGTTGGGTCCAAGTTGCAGTCCAAGTTATTCAAAAAAGTAATCATGTAATTAGATTACTGTAGAAATCAAATTTAATAAGTAATTTAATAACTTTACCACTTTAATAAATCCTATTCAGTAAATGACACAAGGGTTGGCTTGAAATGGCTCAAATAAATAATATAAAAGTACATACTGTAAATTATTTTGGTCCCACTTTAGGGTCCAATTTTCACTATTAACTAACTATTAACTATTTTAGCCGCAATATACTCCAACTACTGCTTATTAATACTAAGTTGTTAATTTTAAGTTTTGGTAGAAATGGGGAGGGTTAAGGATGTAGAACAAGGTTTTGAAGAATAAGGGGCGATTCACATTTTGCGTGCTCAAGTTTGTTATCTCTAATGTAGGCGCGTGGTATGCGCGCTCATAATGGAAGCGACGCGGTCGCGATGTGCACCCGGTGTGACACGCTCGTTTTTTTCAGGCGCGTCCGCACCGCATCGAGATAAAAACATTTAAACTTTTCAGAATGCCGCAAGCACACCACAGGTCATGTGACAAGAACCAACTGGCGGTCTCGTTTTCTGCACAGTTTTAGACGTGAAATGTGAACCGCCCCTAAGGCATTAATATGTGCTATTTAAGTACTAATAAACAGCCAACATCTCAGTAATATTAAAGCTAATAAACTACCAGTTAATAGTGAGAATTGAAAACAAGAATGTTACCATTATTCTTAAGTATATTAAGTATTTAAAGAAATTTTTAGCACCGTTTTTCAAAATTTTACTAAGTTCTTACCTCAAAATAGACTAATTAATACGTACATCGTTTTTCAATGCGTGCACTTAATTTTTGTATAGCGCATTGTGAATGTGTTAGCATTTAGCCTAGCCCCATTCACTCCTTGGGATCCAAACAGGGATGAATTTAGAAGCCACCAAACACTTCCATGTTTTCCCTATTTAAAGACTGTTACATGAGTAGTTACATGAGTAAGTATGATGGCACAAAATAAAACGTGGCAATATTTTAAGCGGATAAAAAATTAGAACTATATTGTATGGCGGAAGAGCACTTTGTTTGCAGGACTTTGAACTTGGCGCGCAGTAACATTATCACTCCTGACTTAAAAGTTTGAGCGAGAGAGGGGAGTTCTCAGGAGTGATGATGTTACTGCGCCTGAGGTCGAAGTTTTAAAATAGGGAAAACATGGAAGTGTTTGGTGGCTTCTAAATTCATCCCTGTTTGGATCCTAAGGAATGAATGGGGCTAGGCTAAATGCTAACACCTTCACAACGTGCTGTACAAAGATTAAGTACACGCATTGAAAAATGATAGGTATGTATTAATTTCTTTAAGTTGAGGTAAGAACATAGTAAAATATTGAGAACGGTGGTGTTTTCCTTTAACGTTTGACTTTAAATTGTCATGTTAAATCAACTATTGTATTACAGTATACATTATTGTTCTACAGTCTATACACCATATTTAGTTACATCAGAAGTAATTGTAATTAAATGACAGGGAAAAATAAGAGTAATCCCTTACTTAACTTTTTCAAGGGAAAACAAATAAAATGACAGTAACAAATTGGTAATTAGTTGCACCCAATGTGTGTTTTACAGATTTACCCTTAAATGGGGAAAGTTGTGTCAGGGTACCACTTTTTTTATAAATCATATTTTCGTGGTCCTGTGGGCATTTATAATAATTTTATCTAGAGATGATACTTTGCCTAGAGATGAAAAATAGGTAAAGATTCGACAAACCCAATTTCTTGAGATTTACTGTTTTCAACATATTCAACATGTGAAAATATAACCGTGATATCGTTAATACTAATATTGACTGACTAAGGCCATGTCAAAAATTGAAATTAAAGTAAAATCATTGAGTAAAATCAAACTTTAATGCTCATAATCTCGTAATTAGATTATAAGACTTTAGCCTGAATTTCACGCAGTGTCACATACAGTATTATCACTTCTCTACAGAACCCATGCAAATGAAGAACTGAAAGGCTAAGACTATTGAAAGTACACAATAAGTTGATATCAAACAAGCCCTCGCAGCTAAATGATTGAATAATGTCTTGGATTTATAGATGAGGCCCTGGAGTATGAACGCTGTGTGTGAGATAATCCATTCAATCTATTAAGATCTCTGTCTGAAAATGAAACCGCATAAACAGCACTCGAATCCCATAATGATGGGCGAGGATGTGAGAAAGCTCTTGGAAAGGGAATAATGGGTATAACAACAGAGTGCTCCACACAAGAAAGGAAATGAGGCGGTATTATAAAATCAACAGAGCGCAGCTCACTAAGATGGGCGGCCCTGTGTACACAAAGTACCTGCATACGTGAAGTATGCTAGCATCTACGGTACTTGTCCGCTCATTGTCGGCAGCTTTTCTCCACTACGTCTTCCTCCATCTCCTTCAACGGCCCCCAGAACCACTTGTCCGCCACTCCTCATAAACAGAAGACGGGCACTTAGATAAGCAAATGATGGGGGTACTGGAGAAGGGAACTGTCTTATGGGGAAGCTTTCAGAGCTTCGGGAGGGAGGAGAGGTTCACACAATGGGGAATGATGGGAAGGAGAACCAGCGCGGAGAGAGGGATGGTACGAGCTTGGGAAGATGCTCTTGGCCTGGCTCCTTAATGGTTCCTCTTATCGTGGTAGTCGTTGAAGGGCTTCCATCACTCATTTACATTTGTGAGCGACGTCACTCGCACCTTTGGGCCTTTGTGCCGCATTGTAAAAGTGTCGGACAGCGGAGCTGTTACAACTCTGAGAGCTTTCAGGACCACGTTCACAATAGCGCTGAAGTTGTCTCAATGGCGTGGAGTGCTTCAGAAGGACGTTGTTGTAAATATATAAAAAAAAAGATTTCTTTTAAGATCTGAATAATTTGAGAAAGCAGCGCCATAATAGTGTTAAAAACCGAAAGCTTCCAGTACTCAAAAAACGTGCAACATCTTTTCCGAAGGAACCATTAAAGGCAAAAATGCTGGATCCTATCAATAAGATAAAGAACAAAGAGACAAAAAATCTTGGAGCCTCCTTATCTTGGCAAGCACTCAGCTTCAGATCAGACAAAGGAACCAGGACCATCCAGACCCACATGTGCTTTGAATACAGCATAGCCGTCCGCACACACAATGCACGGTTTTCTTGGCACAGTGGCACACGGGCTGGGGTCAATTTAGACGTGACAGTGGCGAATCACACCTGATAGTCGGGCGCATATACGCCCTTTGAGACCAATTATTTTCTAGCTGTAAGTAATTTCCAAGCAAAGGGGCTACCGTGTATATGGAAAGCTGAAGGATGATGTGTTGCCTTTTCGATAAGTTTGTGAGTGAAGTCTGGAGGGGTTTGACAAACGTTCTACCTTGTTGTGTGTGGTCCTGAATCATGCAGTAGTCGTCACTTGAACCCGTCCGTCTGTGCGGAGATTTTTCATGGGTTGGGGGTGGGGAGCAAGCCTCAGGCAGGGTCTAAGGGACACTTTGCCACAACGTCAAGATATTTGACGGCGTCCAATATATTGTATTATCAATGAGCAATGTGCATTGAAACATAACATAGGACTAAGACAATAATGATTAATGCAAATGTGGCTTTGGTAGGATGAAAATAAAAAAAAACTGAACATACAGTATCATACAAGGAAAGTGTTAGAACGCCAAAGGCCTTGTGACTTTTTTGTTGCCACATTTGATTAATTAATTTAATATTAAATGCATTAATAAAAGAGACCGAAAGAAGGGTCAGAAGGAAAATTTGCTGAATAAAATGTTAATAAATTTAAATATATAAATATCTGGTTCTTTATTTATCAGGCCACTTGTTTGTTTATTTATACCCACTGTGAAAATCTTGAATTTGTTCTAACTATAACTTTTTTTGGTCACTTTAGCATCACTTATTCTTTCTAATCCTAAGTAAAGCAGTCACTAGTTTCTGCGGCGGCGACTATCTTTGTCCTTTCTGCTTACTTTCTAAAAAATGACCCCGCTTATATAGTCGAAGTTCAATGGAAGGCATTCTAAGCAAGACTTTAGCTCTCTCGTGCGTGAATCACAAGGGCACCGCTTTTAAATGTAATGTTTTTCCTTTTCAATATTTTCTTTTTTCTGCCCCCAGTTTTCGCCAATTATGTGCAATTATATCGCCCTACCCCGTGAGTTGCTGAACATCGCTTTCCAATTTACAGTTGAATGGAAGGGGAAACAACAGGCGCAGCCGAACGCTTGGTTTCCGGAGCCGCACTTGCGATGGAAGGAGCTTTTGTGATGGCCATCTTTTGAATTTGCCGTTGAGGTCATTAATTAATTTAGAGCCTCACATTAAATCCCAAGAAAAAGAAAGAATGCAAATAATACAGTTTTCTAATGCGAACAGACAAAAGATTCAAAGTGACTTCTTTAATTAGAAAAGTTCTCTAAATACATCTGAAAAGTTGCTTTTTTTGCTTTTATCATGTCTCCTGCAGATGCCATTACAGGTGGATGTAATGGACAATAACTGCACTAGTCTTGAATGCACTAAATGGCAATCTATTATAAAATTCGACATAATAAAACTAATTTATATTCAGTTGGATAATAATGATGACTGTCCTTCTTGGACTGATGCAAGGCACAAAAACGTCTTTTCGCATCCAATGCTTTTCAAAGCCAAGTTTGCTTTTCTATGGGGATGTGCTGAAGGAGTTATATTTATGTTCATTATTACTGTATGTAATAATTTATGACCCAGACCGTGCAGAGGATGACACAGTTATCAACAGGTGAGACCCAAGCCTGCGGTTTGGACCTGCTAGTCGATCATGTTGTCATAATCCAGGCTTTAACACCTTCATTAGTGAATACAGCAGTCAGCGTACGATTGCCTGCAGCGAACGCTACAAAAACTCAGCACACTACACACACACAGCTAGTTACAACGTCACTACTTAGTGGGATTGGAAATATACAGTATGGCCATCCATCTCATTCTATGCAAAGTAGTTTTAAACAACCTGTGCAGTGCTCAACATAAAGGACTGCCGGGGGAAAGCGTGAGAGAAGTTCGGGACAGTAAAAAGTATTGTCACTTGCCCGATAGGGCCAGTGCTTCACCCTCAGTCCCTAAAATATATTTTCAACAATGTATATTATCTAACATCTTGGAACATGCAGACATTTACTTAGGTTAAACACGAGGAAAGAAACAATGCAATATTTTGCACAGTTTGCTGTCAGTTAACAGGTAAAGCAGAAAAGTTGGGAGCCTTTTTTTGTAGGAACATGTCTGTTGTATACAATTATATTTGACTTTTGAGTTAATATTTTGAAATATTTGACACAGAATTTTTTTTTATTGGGGCCAGTGAAAATGTTGGCAGGGCAAGTGAAAACCTGGGGAGGTTTATACTGGCCAGTATAAAAAAATATTTGTGTTGAGCCCTGCTGTGTGTCTTTAATAGCAAAACTATTCAGTTATTTAATTATATAAAAAACTTTAAGGTACTTAAACTATATATGACACCCATATAGCTACAATAGCCTGGTTTCCATTACAGATTTGTGTAATGAAAAATAAATAGTTTTGAAATATTTTTAAATGTTGAAAAAAAACTGCAAAATGACACCGTTTCCATTACTTGATTTTTGTGAAGAAAACATCTCACTAATAACTTACTCCAAAAGGTTTACGTATCGCAAGTTTGCATTCAACTTGATGCTGCATCACACAGAACCGAAATCAAACAACGCAGTTTGATCTTGACTTACTCTCGTGGTACCTTTATGTCTTTTTTGCAATATATTAATAATAAACTTTATTTTTATTTAGCACCTTTAAAGCAGCTTCTCAAGACACTGTATACAAAAAAAATGAGAAAACATTAAACAGTCAAATTAGAACAAAATGAAATGACCATATATCAAATAAATAAAACCAATCAAGAAAAAGCTCAAAAAACACAAAAAAGTTATTAGTTTAGATTTAAAAACACCCAAGTTTTGTGCATCTCTGATATGCGAGGGGAATTTGTATGTATTTTTGCAAAATGTACGTTTCCATTACACTGTAAAAAATAATACGCTGAATTTACTTAAAAATATTGTGCATCATTTTTGCATTTATTACTTTATTAAATAAGTTTTACTTGAAATTTTAACCAATTGCATACATTGATGCAAAATGATGAGTATATTTTTAAGTAAATCCATCCTATATTTTTTTCAGTGAAGGCGTATTTTCAATTCTCACTTTCAAATTTTGTGCAATTTGAAGGGTGATGGAAGCGCAACTAACATCACTTAGTTAACTCTTTCATCCCCAGCGTTTTAAAAAAAATTTGCCAGCCAGCGCCAGCGTTTTTCATGATTTTCACCAAAGTTTAATGCCTTCCAGAAAATGTTCTTCTTTATATATATAAACATACAATATATGAAATGAAAGAACCGACCCTCTGCTTTCAAACAAAAAAAACCCGTTTCATCCTACCTTCAGTGGTTCTTTTGTAATCAGCTTTTGAATATGGGTAGGTTTCTGCAAAAACACCACATTTTGAGCAAAAAGCAGAGATAATTCCATTTTTGTGACGGATTTTTTTTTTAAGAGATCCCATTCAGAGCGATCTTTAAAACAGACACGGACATGCAACCGCTTGCCATAGGGCAATACTTCCGGGTTTAAAAAGTTGCGGAAAATCTCGTCATTGGCAGGGAAGCGTTTTCTCTTGATTGAGTTAAGATCAATTCTACTTTAGATTAATTCGATTTTCTTTAAATTTAAAGTGCACCTATTTCATTGCTAAAAAACTACTTTATTTTGTGTATTTGGTATAATACAATGTGTTTGTGTGGTTTATGGTTAAAACACAAATTTTTTTCCACATACTGTACATTTTTGTAGCTCCAGATTTCACTCTCTTCCTGAAACGCACAGATTTTGTACAAAACTCATAGATTTTAAAAGCTCTATGTCCCTGATTGGCCGGCTAATCTGTACGTTGTAATTGGCCTGGATACCTCTGACATCAGCCGGAAATGTGACGCTCCTTACCATGTTTGAAAGATTCCGTCACAATGCAATGCTGACAGGAGTTAGGAGTTATTTACAGGCTGTGAGTCAAAGTGGGAGGAATTATGATAATGTCGATCTCGTCCACATCAACAGGCCCAGGACAAGAAGTCCAAGAAAAGAGATTTACTTTGGAAACAATAACAATGTACCTTTTGAACATTGTTAACATGTACTAATACACACTTACACACCAAAGGAAATGTAAAATCGTGAATTGGACAATAGTTGCTCTTTAAATAATTAATTAATTAAGTACTCTCAAATTTTTTATTTGCCACATCTTTATTGTCCCATCATAGCTGTAAATGAGACGGGAGTTATGCGTTTCTCTGTTGTAGCATTGCACAAGAGAAGTTAAGTTATTGTGAGAGAATAAACAGAAAAATCAATAGCAACAAACCAAGCACTTACGAGCTGTCTGGACGAGATGTTTTTCTGATTCATGGACGTGGAGTGTCCCTATGCTTCACAACCATATTTCGCCGTAGGGGGCAATAGTGTTTATTGATTTTCTGCCTGGGCTGAAGCACGATCCAAACATGAGAAGACTGACCTCAGGTTGTTTTGTGAATGAAAAGGCGGTAAACAGCAGGAACATGGGAGACATAGAGATACTCGAGTGTCAAATCATGAGTAAGCACCCCTTCATCTTTAGTGCTATGTGGATTTGTCCATCTATTGAAATAGTATAGAGTTACTGTACTATAACTTTATTTAGCATTTGAACTAAATAAAGTATGTCTACATCAAAAAAATGTTGCTCAGGAGACTCCTTAAGTGCAATAAAAATAGACCCTGATGCTCATAGCTTCTATCATTTGGTCTTGTGACCATACATCTCTTGACAACAGTTTGTGATGCCTTTGAGATGCCTTCTTAACACTATGAGACACTCGTTGTTGTCTAGGAGAGATCTCATTCCAGATTCATTTTTCAATAAACAATATGGGAGACTTTAAAAATACTTCTTTTGTCCCTCTATTCAATCAAGTCTGAGCTCTAAAGTTAAGAAACATGAATATGTTATTTATTATAGGCATGCACGCATATACTGTGAATATATCAATATCGCCATGAGTGATTATTTTACTCAAACAAAAGGGACCTGTTCTTATTGACAGCAGGCATGGCAAAATATTGACTGTGATCTTTATCAAAGCAACACACATTTTATTGAAAAAATAATAAAACATGACCATGGAATACAAAACCAAGTTCTTCTGTGTTTTTTATAAGCCTCTATTATATCTGTAACAGAGCCTTTGTATTTCATAATGAGAGCTCCTTTTACCCGCCAGGGAGAAATACGTCCCAATTTGTCGTCCCGCCAGACGAGATTACATGAATAATTGTTCTTTAGGTAGCACTCAACGTCGGGAATAAAACGCACATATGTTTCCAAGTGTGAATGTTGACATTTGCATGGCGAGGAGCCACTCAGGGTCATTGTTTGGTAACAATATTTGAGTATGTCCTCAGGGGTTTTTCTCTTTTGTGCCGAACAATTTTCCACGAAGGCCATTTGGCCAACATAATGACACCTCCAACGCACTTTCTCCCTCTAATAACTTTATTTCACACTTGAAGTCTCAACACTCTTTTTGTGTCTGAGAGCCTGTTAATTTTTTATGATTAAAAGCAAGTAAGGTTGTGAGCCGCCGGTGTAGTGGGCAGTGCTGCGACACATGGCGCGGATGCGAGTTCGAGTCCTGATCCCCTCTCCCCACCCTGTACTTCCCTGTATATTACTGTCTGTCAATTAAAGGTGAACCCCCCCCCCCAAATAAAATAAATAAAGCAAGTAAGGTTTACTAATGCTGAGACGAGTGGTATTTACTGTATTACATACCCCTTGTTGAACACAAGCCTATTTGGATATTAACACTGTGAGATGTCATCACCCCATTAAATTGGCTAATTCACAACCGCGAACTCTGTCATGTAATGTTGTGATTTTGCTTTTATATTTTATTATTGACTCGGTAACAGAAATATGTCAAACATGCATAGTTTTAAAATAAATATATATTAATGTTTTGACTGGAATATGAGGTTTTTTATTGTATTAAGAGAAACTTTTTGTTCATTGTTTCACCAGCAAAGGTTTTGGTAATTAGATAATTTTTGTTTTCTTTGTCACATGTGGTTGGATTTTATGTACATACTACAACCACCCCTCCAATGTGACAGGTGGCACATGACTGTAACTGCTCTCTGCAATGACCATACAATGACTGAACTATTTGTCTAATAGCTGGTAAGAGCATCTCTGCTCTCCAAATCCAAATGCCCTGAGCTCTGCAATATAGCAGACATATCCGGCTTGCAATAGTATTTGTGATTTAACACAATTTAAAAATGTACCGTTAGTTATACATCCATACATTTCTGCTTATTTTTTCCCTCTTGTATCCATCAACACTCACCTTTCATTTTTGCTGTTCTTTAAAATGTGAATTACAATATATAAACGCAGCAAGCATTAGCCGCCATCTCACTGTCTAGCTTAAAGGGATAGTTTACCCAAAAATGAATATTCTGTCATTATTTACTCACCCTCATGTTGTTCTAAACCTACATGAGTTTTTTTATGTTGATGAACACCAGTGTTTGGGAAAGTTACTTTTAAAAGTAATACATTACAATATTAAGTTACTCCCCAAAAAAGTAACTAATTGTGTTACTTAATTACTTTTCATGGAAAGTAATGCTTACATTACTTTTAAGTTACTTTTGCATTACTTTTCTTACTTGGCTGAGGCTTGATCTCTTTCAGGCCTGGCAGATGTTTTTTATGATCGCAAAAATGTCAAGCGTTGGCCTGCCATCTCCGTTTCTGACTCAAATTGTTCCCGCTCAGGCGCACCGAGTGCGTAATTCTACGTTAATATGCTCAGTTTAATTCAGTACATTATTTTATTTTTAAATTTAATTAATTAAACTGAAAAGTAACTCACATTACTTTTTTTTAAAAAGCAACTCAAATATTAATGTGTACACTTATAGACGGTTTCATCGGACGCACGTGATACACGTCTGGATCCGAACTTTACTTCCGGTTTCGATTTTTTTATGGTCCGACTAGTTGCTAAACTGATCTCTTGAACAAATGCCTCATCGAAAATATCAAATGTTTTGGTTTCCTAGGTAATCTTTGTGTTGGTTTTTTTTGCTTGTTATATAAATAAACTACATTTATAGTACTTTGTGGTTATTTATTATTAGCTGAGTTTACCGGAAGTTACGTGCGGACCGCGACATCCGCTTGTTTATGTTGTTACTGCTGAAACCGTCTATAAAGGTATGCGTTACTTTACTTGTTACTTCAGAAAAGTAATATTAGAAGAAACATAATGCACGTTACTTGTAATGCGTTACCCCCAACATTGATGAACACAAAAAAAGAAGATATTTTGATAAATGATGGTAAGCACACAGCTGCTGTAACCATTGACTTCCATAGTAGGAAAAAAATGTGATGGAAGTATTGTGATAAATGATGAAGAATATATTTTGATAAATGATGGAAAGCACACAGTTAACCGTACACATTGAATTCCATTGTATTTGTTTTTCCTACTATGGAAGTAAATGGTTACAATCAGCTGCGTGCTTACCATCATTTAAAATTTCATATCATATAAAATAGATTCTTTTGTGTTCACCAGAAAAAGTAATTTATATAGGTTTAAAACAACACGAGGATGAGAAAATGATGGGTGAACTATTCCTTTAACTACAGACTGATATAGTCTGGCTATAAGTAACCCAATTCTAGCCAAAATAACTTGCAAGACATATGATATTTTATTATGTAAGCAAAGTCAACAGTAATTACAAAGTGTTTGGTTTAATAATTAATTTATTTTATTTTATTTCATTTATTTTTTGGTTTTGGTTATACATCTATTCAATTTTTTCCCCTCTTTAAGCCTAGTCATCAGTTTTTGCACAACTATTAGACCCCTTTAAAGCGCAACATTGCTTGTCGGAAAATAATACAATACAACATCTTAAATAAATTAAGCTTAAATAACAACGCTATACAATTTCAGAATCTTGCCACATTGGCTTAAACAGACAAACTACAAAGCACAATCTAGAAGAGCAAAACAATCTCGACGCCTGGAGAAAAGGACAAAAATGCAGCTTTTTAGCTCCCTGCATTCATATGCTGTTTTTGAAAGCCGTCACCGAGCATCAACAGGAGGGGAATTGAAGAGAATAGAGCAAATAGTCAGACAAAGTGAACAATGGCAGCAATGAGGGCTCTTCAGAAATATGGCGAGGAAGAGTTGGCCGCAGTGGCGTGCGTGAGTGGACAGATGTGCTGTAATGTGTTTTGGCTGGAGATCAAGCGCATGGCTACACCCAGAGATGAGCTAAAACAAAGATAAAGATGTGGTAATTCTTCTGCAAGCATCATTTAGAGACACTAATAACTTCTGCTACAACATGGTTATGAGAATATTTTGGACTTAAAAGCGCCACATGTGTTAGTGGCATATTGTACGAGTGACTGGAGATTTGGAGATTTCTACATACTTGTTACATTGTGTTTCTGAAGAGTGTGTGTGTTTTTGAGCTTGTCTGTCACTGTTTGTTCTTGCTTAACTTTTTTTTCTTGCTCAAAAATAAAAAGTGAACTCTTCAACTCTTCAAAACAACAACTAGCGCAATGTGTTCGACAAAAGAACACAATTATTACAATTACAGTGTCTCTTTCATTAGCTCCAGTGTATTCCAGTGTAATTGATGTTGTAGCTGACACACCAGACATGAATATACTCTGCTTTCTTTTGTTTGGGAGTGGGGGGCCTGATTTGCATTCTGTATGCATTTCGGGTGATGAAGACTTCAGTCTATTAGTCCATTAGAGAGAGAGAGAGAGAGAGAGAGAGAGAGAGAGAGAGAGAGAAAGAAAGAGAGAGAGAGTTAGATAAAGTAAGACTGAGAGAGAGAGAGAGAGAGAGAGAGAGAGAGAGAGAGAGAGAGAGAGAGAGAGAGAGAGAGAGAGAGAGAGAGAGAGAGAGAGAGAGAGAGAGAGAGAGAGAGAGAGAGAGAGAAGCTCTACGATCTGCAACTCGCCGCTTGTTTGAGACTCTGACCCCCTTTAGAAATGCCACTTTGCTTCACACATTAGCTGCTTACAAAGAAAGAAAGCTAATGTATCATCTAATTGGGTGAGCCACTGCATCTGATTCCTCTCAATCAGAGTATTAGTTCGGTAATTACCCATCTGCCTCGG
This sequence comes from Paramisgurnus dabryanus, assembly GCF_030506205.2. Taxonomy (NCBI): domain Eukaryota; kingdom Metazoa; phylum Chordata; class Actinopteri; order Cypriniformes; family Cobitidae; genus Paramisgurnus; species Paramisgurnus dabryanus. The sequence continues at coordinate 28,314,862 of NC_133353.1, forward strand.
GTGGAAAATGGCAAGGCGAACACCAAGCTAATAACATGCTCAAGGGCTCTCCAGAGCCGACAAGATGAGGCTGATGTTGTGCAATGCAGTCTCAAACTATTTCAGCACCAGGGTGAAAACATTACCTAGACCCAGTTTGCCAACTTTCCCAAATTGAGTTTATTCAATTATTTACTTAAACACAGCCTGTTCCATTTTCTCTTCCTCTTTTCTTTTTTGTCATATATTCTCAGTGCTGTAAAACCGCGGTAATAAGTGTACGGTTTATGAAGTGCTTTTAGGATGGAAGAGATAAAATGATCTAATATTTCAAAATTTGCCACATTGTTTTAGCATTTCCGCTTCTACTTTTCTATAATGCCAAAACAGAGTGATGGAGGTAATTGGTATTTTCTTTTACAATAACATGGCAAAGAAGTTCAAAGAACATTATAGCCAGCACAGGACTGATTCAGTTATACAAAATAAATAATAATTGTGTTAAATTAGTAAAATGTACCTATGAATAAAACTTTGTTTCAGATGATTCTATTAAAAATTGTTTAGATGAAAAAATATACCAGTAAGACAAGTGCTAAAAACATTATTTTAAATGTAAGTACAGATCTCATCTGTGATTATTTCTTTCTTATACGAGACAAAACACTTTACTGGTCTAGGCCTGTTGGTAACATGAACAATTTCCAGCTCCCCTAGAGTTAAACATTTGATCTCCGGGTCTGGCTCTAGCACCTTTAGCATAGCTTAGCACAATCTATTGAATCTGATTAGACGATTAGCATTGCGCTAAAACATTACCAAAGTGTTTCGATATTTTCCCTATTTAAAACTTGACTCTTCTGTAGTTACATCGTGTACTAAGACCGACAAGATATTTAAAGTTGCGATTTTCTAAGCAGATATGGCTAGGGTGACCATATGTGCCATTCTTCCCGGACGCATCCCGTCCAGGATTTCGGTGCGTCTTCCGGAAGTCGTATTTGTTGACCGCATACGCCATTCAGTTAAAAACATAAGATATACAATCGTAGTTTCATTCTTACCTTAAAATGTAACGGTTGCTTTTCTGTAATAATAATAATAATCCTGTATGACGTATGCGGTCGACAAATACGACTTCCGGAAGACGAACATAAAATCCTGGACGGGATGCGTCCGGGAAGAATGGCACGTATGGTCACCCTAGATATGGCTAGGAACTAACTCTCATTTTGGTGTAATAATCAAGGACTTTGCTGATGCAACATGACTGCAGCAGGTGTAGTGATATTACGGACTGCCCGAAAATAGTCCCCTTGGTTAATTTCAATAGCATGGGACTATTTTCGGGCAGTGCGTAGTACAAGATGTAACTACAGAAGAGTCAAGTTTTAAATAGGAAAATATCTAAACTCTTTTGTTATTTTTTAGCGCAATTCTAATGGTCTAATCAGATTTAATGGATTGTGCTAAGCTATGCTAAAAGTGGTACCGCCAGACCCATAGATCAGCTGAATAGATTCCAAAACAGTAAGAATCAAATGTTTAACTCTAGGAGAGCTGGAAAATGAGGAAAAGTGGAATGTCCCTTTAACATCTTGCACTGTCTGCAAGTTTATTTTTTTTATTTTTGAAGTATTGTCATATTATTTCTTAAGATTCACAACTTCTTTAACATCATTGTTAAATGAAAACGTAATGATCAAGGGGTGTGTTGGTAAATTGGACAAAAGATGAGAATTAACATTATTAACAAAACAAATAAGCCATATGATATGAAAGTGATATACGCATTGTTACTAGAAATAAAAACCTGGATTCCCCCTTACTTTAAAACAGATGCTTAGTTTGTCGTTCATTACTATTTTCATGAAAAGCCAACAACAATTAAACAAATACAAACTCAATTATATTAAAGGACGAAATGGAACCAGCATAGTTCTTTTGCACTTTTGCTTCCATCACTGTCCTGTCAGGGTTGCCAGATCCACATAACCAAACCAGCCAAATTCAAAATTAGTCCAAAAGCTATTCACTATTCACAGCCTAAATACCAACAACTCATAAACCAAACTCTTCCATCTCTAACCTGCAGAAAAACATAAACCTGCAGACGCTATATATGCGGCAAACCTGGCAGTTTTTAACCAAGCTCTTACCAACCCTCGCACTAATTAACATGCAGCTCGTCGTGTTTGAAGAAACAGCACCTGACTTTAATTATAAGTGCACAGCTCGCACTGTATGAAGCAGACCTGTGTCTGCGCTTTCCGGCAGTGGTGCGGTAGCATCTGATGTCACAGAGCGACTAATCGGCAACGAACTTCATAATCGATTCTTACTGATTTTACCGATTAGTTGTTTGAATATTTATGGACTACTTACAGTATATTAACTTTTAAACTTTACTGCCCTAGTCCCCGTTTACTTTCTTAAATGGAAATGAGCAGCATGAATGGAAATGAGCTCACAAATTTGAAATGACATCACAATTGTCAAACTTCTATTACAGGTACCACTCAATAATTGGAGACAAATGCTAATTCTGACTCATTTGATACATGCAGATTGTAAATAAACACCTTTGATTTACAAGTTGAGCTAACCTGTGGAAAACATGCACACACACAAACACCCCTCTTAATCCCACTGATCAACATAAGGTGAAGGTGCTGTAAACCAAAATGAGTCTCTGTATTAATTATTTTCAATTAACCACATGACAAATGTGCAATTAATGTAATAATAGCCATAAATGGGGTTCCCTTCACCATGGCGTTCTCTAGTTTCATTACACTGGAACAGGATGTGATGTTCTTGCATAATATTATGGCGCAATTCAGTGTTCATTCTGTGAATGTATCCACCATTATGGTGTCTTGTAAATGGCTTGATGAGGGAACCGCAAAATCCACTCCAACTTGGACAGCAGACGTCGCCGTAGATCAATATCCGCAAATTGCTCAAACAAAGGCCAATAACAAGACCTTTTGGTTACCTTAAATCACGCCTATGTCTTTCTGTTCTATTTGCCCATAATTAACAACAGTGAATTTCAAACGATTAGATCACTCAGATGCAATCTCTTATCGAGGGACACACAATGTCACTTAGTTGTCAATGAAGATATTATCTATTTTCCTCCCTCTCCAAAACAACTATAGATTTTCTTAAGAATGTCCATGTGGAAGTTAAGTGAAGGAGAAGGAGGTGGGATGGGAGATGTGAAATGGGTCTCTACATTGTCATGACTGTTTATTATAGAAAGTGATGAAGGCATGTTAGAAAATCTTAGTTGAGATACAAGCGGTCCTGGTAATGGAACCTGCTTACAATGAGTGTAATATTGCACAAAGCACTTTATTAACAGGTGCATATGGGCTATACATTTTAGCTTAGCATAAAATATGTGCACATTAATAAAATATCTGACATTGAAATAATCTTTTGTGGAAAAGGCATATAACTGCAAACCAGTTCTTTAATACAGTTAGTTTCCACAACCCCTTTGAAAGACTGTTTGAGTAGTTTAACGTCATCCTGTAAGTACAGCAGTAATACCTATTTTAATATCCAGACTCATGATTTCTATGACATGTAATGTAAATATTAAACTTGTCAATTTACATTAACTGCATGCACAATAAACAACTTTCTGCTAAACAGTTTTTGCGTGCCTCAATTATTTACTCAATAAACACACTTACATTTTGCTTCAGGTACATCCTTCAAGTCCTTCGTAGTACATGTACACGCATGCTCAAAGCAGCATTCACTTGGTAATCCTCTGTAAACTTCGTCAATTCGCTGGCTTCGGTTGTGTTTTAATCCGATACCACCAAACAGCTGCTTTTCGATTCACCTCGTAGGTTTGATTCGTTCGTTTCAAACCGAATCTTTAGTCCATTTACTCGTAAGAGCCGCTTGGCAGTTTGGGTCCACATCGTTCACTTAAAACTCAATCAATGTAAGCATACTAGCGATCTGCATTTAGTATCGTCAAAGTTTATCACAGTTACACAATTCATTGAGCAAATACAAAACTTAATACATAATTTGATTCAGTTCGCTTATGTTAATCGGCTCACAAGAATTGTTTGTTTCCTCAGGTCGCGCGACCTCGCGGTTTTGCGAGTAATAACTTAGCTGGAAAGCTAAATGCTGTTCAGACTCAAACATCATGTAACTTAGTAGTAAATAATTATAAATTAATATTCGCCGAATAAATAAGTAAACATATCCGTCCATATTTCTTCCAATGTTTTCCCCTTTGGCCTGGCGGTTGCTCAGCAACTCCCTCGGACACGATTATGGCTGGTATTTTAAAAATACAGGTATGTTTCATGTTTAGCCATGTTAAACAGATGAAAGAATAGCTAACGTTAAGTAAGATTATATATAACATGGTAACATGTATGTGATGCATTCCTGACAACTAAATACTTTTAATTTTACTTAATCCAGACGTTATTTATGGGTTTGATGTGCTTAACGTTACTTATTCTGTGGTGTACAGTCCCCGGCCATATTATTTTTCAAAATGCATGCTAAACACTAATATGTACATTAAAAGGTTACTAAGGCCTTTTATAGACACATAATCTGTGTTTGGAAGGTATCTTCAGATAACATTTACCAGATTTATCAATATCTGTTTAGCATACTTAATGTAATGCTTCCAGACCCCCCATAGTTTATTTCAATCTGATGACTGATTTAGTGGTGGAAAAGAAGGTAGCAGTTTTGGATTAGACAAATCTGAGTTAATCTGCTAAAGCTCAAAAGCTTGAGATGTCTAGAGTGTGATCTTGTTATTAATTCATTATTTTTTTAGGAGACACTTCACCACAAACGAAAGCAGCGGACGCTCGATGGAATGTACAGACATCGGGGATGGACAATTTGGATGGATGGTATGACAGTAGCATAGATAGGTTAGGTTTTACTGCTCTTTAAATAGATCCCATGGTTTGACCTCTAGGTCTTGTTGATGACAGCTATTTGGACCTGATCATTGTCCTTGTTTGCTGTGTCATGCCTGTGTCTACAGAGTAACTTTTTGATTTGGGTAGAAATTAGTGTCATGTATCAGAAATATTACAAATTGCAGTATAAAGTCAAAAAAGATTGGAGTAATGCATATTTTTTGAGTTCAATATTAGTGTCAAGGTAGGTATGCAATATCAGATATGGACATTTTTGTTATGCTGGTTGAAAATCTCTTCACGTCCTGATAGAAATTAAAAAGTAAAGTGGTCTGATTATATTTATATGAATGTATACCACGGGGCTGTTAAATGCTTTATTCTGATTTAGAAATGTTCCACGGTTGTTGATTATTTTTCTGTAAACTGCACACCTAACCTGTCAAATGTTTGAGCTTCGCGTCATGCCGCATTACCACCTTGGGTGTGCATTATTTTCAAAAAGTTCAACGACCTATCATCAATTATTCCTTACCTTCTGTGGAAGGGGAAGGACCATAAAATGTTCATCCAATCATTGCATTCGGCCCAAATGCAATGATAGGATGTCCTTGCCTGTCTAATCTCCCATCATCAGGATTGTTGTCAAGTCTGCAGTTCATAAAAACAAAAGACTTGGGGCCCTATCAAACATCTGGTGCAATTTCTTTTACTAGTTTGAACCCGGCGCAATCATTTTCACTTTTAGTGCCACGTTGTTTAAATAGCAAATGCATTTGCGGCCAATTTTGCGCCCATTGACGTTCTGGTCTGACAACAAGGTTTGTTCAGGCGCGTTAATATTTTGAGACAACTAAAACCTAGTCTAAAGTCAATGGCGCAATATTGTTTGGATATTTAATGAGCGCCTATAAATGGGACGACAATGCGTGTTTGCTTATCACACACATGGATGCGCAGCAGCACACAAACGTTTTTAAATATGAAAAATAAAAGGACTAAAATGTAAAATATTATTATTGAGTCTCTTAAATAAATGACATAAATGAGGACAGATTACGAGACGTTAGAAGGCGTAAAGAGCTGCTTCACCTGTAGCGTGGTAAGTGGTAAGTAATAAAAAAAATTAAAAAAAAATTTTATAAAAAAAATAAACGTTTTGCTTTAAACAAATGCATCTATTATTATATCTTTATTATATCTATCTTTATCTCCTGTTTATTACAAATAAAGTGTTTTAGAGTACAAACTTTTTTTGCATATTTCTAAATAATGTTTTGAGATAACACTGATCATGTAGGCTATCCTTCCATTTACAGCAATTAAAAGCCTGCTATTTTTACTTCCATGACTTAAAGAAAACGACTTTTAAAGGTTTTAATAAAAAAATAAATTTCAATACAAATGAAAACAACGGCATTTTTTAACATCAATCTTAAACCGGGGGTTTACCTCTTTTTTTTTACAAATTCTGCCATCTAGGGAATACGGAATTGGCATGGAGCGAGCGCAACTGGCTTTTAAATGGGATGAGACTCTACACACTCATTACGAGAATAGGAAAGACTCTTTTAGACTGTGTGCTTGGCGCACAAACCATTTCTCCCGTCGATAAATTTGCAAAAGTGGATTCGGACACGCCCATTTAGACTGTGTGCCGTGCGCTTTAGACAATGCGCTTCGATCATTAAAATAGGGCCCCTGTCTTAAAAATTGCAATGAAGAAAGAAAACGTCAAGAAATAGCTAAAAGCATAGTTGATGTGTTTTGGAGGAGACGTGGTTTTAGAAAGAGCTCAGAGGGAGGTAGGATCTTATGCCATCAAAATTGCATACACTACCTTTAAAAAAAATCATAATATCAGTCTGGATAGCATATAATTTTTTTTTTTTTTTAAGAAAAAGGCCCTAAACAAATACAATATACAATGTTTTCTCTTTTTAAATAGCTTATGAAAGAGTCCAAAATGATATGCTTAGAAGGACTAAATAACAATGAAAACTTGTAATTCCTACAAAGAAAACAGCAGTGTAATTGTGAGTATACTTACGAGCTTACAGTTTGGATTAGTAAATGACACTTAATTCACATAAGGATCCTGTTCAAAGCCCTGGAGCTAAGCTTTCTGTTTCTTAAGGTTTTCCGGCTAAAAGCCCTTTCAAGATGGTTTATAATGAGACTTTTAATGTCATTAGGGGTTTGCTAAGGACAGACAATTACTTGCAGAAAGCATTTGAAGCATTTGAATGGAAGAGGGATGTTTGCTGGAGGCTAAAGGATCATCCTTAGCGTGTCTTAGAGATGTTTACTGAAGAACTCATTGTAATTAGTTCAAATGGTCACTAGGGAGGCTTGGGGTTGAGCTGCAACCCAAGGTCTAGGGAAGAAGAGAGAAGGCTATAATAATTCTAGCAACAGATCGCTTCATAAATGTAATTCAATTATTGTTATTCTGATATCTCTAGTCTTTATCCTTTTCCAGTCCAGGAACCCACAACTTGCTTAGATGGGTAGGCCAATGACCCAGAGACAATTGGATTTGCTGTGTCACTCTGTAGCATTGGTTTATGTTCAATGATGCAAAACTGACCAATTAGGACATTTAAGGCAAAATAGGCATAACTGAATTTGCATGAGATGCAAAATTCAGTGAATATTGTTTTGCCCATTCCAAGAGCTACTGTGGGTAAAACTACATTTTAATAGCAAAATGCATCTACAGCGTACCCAAAGGTATTTGAACACTTGTGCGAAGGTTAACAAACTTTTACAATAAAGGACATCTTCAAAAGAACTGACGCTAGAGGTTTACTTCACCAGTTTGCAGTGACTTTCTTAGTGGATGTCAGTTCCCCTGAGGTTTGCACAGGTGTCCTTGCAAGGTAACCAGATTCATTCATCACTCTGTGGACAACTTAGGCTGACAACCAGAAAACGTAAAAAACATTTGCCTTATATTTTAATGCCAAACAACCAGAAAACGTCAAAAACATTTGTCTTACATTTTAATGCCAATTCTTTTGTTCAGTAAATGTTTTGAAGCACTGTGCTGTACTTAAAAAAACAAAACAAAATGCAGTTACATTAGGTGTGACTTAAGCATCCCAATATTTTGTAAATATAGTTACATGACAACATTGATAGATTTTTGATTCAGCAAAGTTCTGCAATCTATTAGAATTATATTTCAAACACTTAAAGCGATACTCCAGCCAAATATCAAAATAACCCTATGATGTACTCATTCTTAGGCAATCTGAGATACATATGTCCATCATCTTTCAGACAAACACATTTGAAGTTATTTTAGTAAATGTTTTTTGCTTTTTCAAGCTTATATTGGAAAAAACAGGGATCAGCGGGGAAAAGATTAGAGAACTACTGATTTTGAAGCCCCATAAAGTGCATCCATCCTTCACATAAGTAATCCACATGGCTCTAAGGGGTTAATAAAGGTTGTTTGCGGATAGTCGATGCGAGAAAAAAAAATCCAGATTTTTAACTTTATAAACTATAATAACTTCCGGTAACCAAACTATCTTGGACTTACATGATTCACAAGAATCACTGCACAATGTACACTTATGTGGGTCGCACACCGGACGAGAAGTGCATCGCGTCGCGCCATGAATCTTAAAACAGAACACATTATTTTCTATGAATGTACGCACACCGGCGGCGCCTGGCAGCGGCTGCCCACTGTGACTCTTGGCACTGCTCAAATCCCTGTCGCTCCTCTCACATAGTTTAACATTAAATAACTTCACATTTATCGCAAATCATTAGCGATTAACATTGGCTGCTAACGTATATTTAGCATTTTGAAGTAGAAGCTATCTGACTAAGCTTGAATGCAATTTTTTGAGGTAAATTTTTAAAGTCAAAAGATGTTCCCTGATCCTTGTTTTCAACCTTTATAAAGCTTGAAAGAGCAAGGACATTTACTAAAAGAACTTCATATGTGTTTGTCTAAAAGGTGATGGACATTTGTATCTCGTATTGCTTGCGGTGAGTAAATCATGGGGTCATTTTTTATATTTAGCTGTAGTGTCCCTTTAACAATAAATCTGGTATTTAGAAATGTTTGTGGTCTTGCAGCATAGAGTATATAAATTTAAATCTTAATGTATTAGTGCATTAAGATTGCCATGTGAAGGCTCTAGAGAACTAATAACTTGTGAGAGTGTCAGCATGAGGGGTCTCACTGGGGTCTTAGCTTTGAGTGCATGAACCCTCCCTGTGGTGACAGAAGGAACTCTCACTTTGTTTAATGCACTTCATGAACTGAATACTGTGCAGTATTCTGCTTACTGCTTTAAAAATAGTAAGTGACACTGTAGACATTTTCATTGAAGGCTACTGTATACATTGCAGTAAAATGATCTCATTACATTTTCCACATGACCTTATTTCCAGTTATCATTTATAATGTTTTCTTTTTTAATCCAGTTATATGTAAAATATTTAAAGGCGTACTTCACCCAAAACTTTTAATTCTGTCATTATTTATGGACCCATCATGTCGTTCTAAACCTGTATGCATTTCTTTATTCTGTCGAAGACAAAGATGAAATTTTAATATAGATGGTAAGCACACAGTTGACGGTACCCATTGACTTCCATAGTATTTGTTTATCCTACAATTCTGTTGTTTATTCAATTGAAATAACAGCTAGCTTCTTACAATAAAATGATCTCCGTTTTTACTATAGTAACCACAGTGTAACAAAGGTATTTTTAGTAAAACTGTATCCACAAATTTATTGTTCTGTCACAAGTAGAAGCATAATAGCAAACACTCCAAATAAGTGGTTACTATTCTTTTACCATAACACACTATGTTTAATGTATATAAGGCGTAAACACAAAGGTCACAAGTTAACTTGTAATTGACTTGCAAAACCAAGTTGTTTTAACTTGCTACTTTATTTTTACAGTGTAGCAGTCAGGTAGCTCATTTTGTTCAAATCCCATGTCTTTGAGGTTGCTTTATTTGTTTATTTACTATTTACCAACAAAAAACATGGTACAAGGAAGTCTGTGTTTATTAGACAACTTAAATGTGCATTGTGTAACTTTTAGAATAATATCTTGACAATATAATATACATAACTATTAGGGGTGGGCGATATGACCAAAATCTTCTATCACGATAGGATTAATTTTATATCATGATAACGATATGTATCACGGTAGAGTTTTTTATGTTTTAATAAGGTTTAAATCTTTAATACCATAGAAATGTTCATAATTCTCACAAAAAACATATACAAGCATAGAAAGAAGATAAAAACAAACAAAACTCAAGCTCTCTGAAGATACACAGTCAATAAGAATGATAATAAATAATTATGCATGTATGTATAGGCCTATATATATTTTTATTTAAGGTAGAAAAGTGATTTAATCAGGAGCAGTGAGAGATTTTTTTTCTCAATGCTGTTTGATTAACACGAGTGACAGACAGGAGCAAAATTAGGTAACTTCCCCTTTAAGACCAAAGTCCGGATCCAATACACTGTTACACATGCGCTTTCTCTTTTAGCTGTTTACTTTCTCTTAAGACCTTACTGGTCGTGTTTATGATGATGCTTGCAAAGACGGGAATTTTGACGCATATGTGTATTTAAGGCCAATAAAGCGGGAAAAATGCTCACGAGCTTAATAAGCAGAGGTCGCGCGACTTGCGCGCTCCTCACAGACAGAAAGAGCAGCGGTTGCGCGACTTGTCCGCTCCTGACACACAGAAAGAACGCACGCATACAGATCTGTTGTCTGTGTTTCAATGGCTTAAAATAACTTGTTTTAAAACTGCAGTGCTTAAATACGTGTACAAACGTTACGTTTTCGCGACCACACGCACAGGAGCGTGACGTGGGCACGTAACCTCGATAGAAATGATAGTCCAAAATCTCTACCGGTTGACAAATTTCTACCGGTTAATTTTGTCTACCGGTTTATCGCCCACCCCTAATAACTATATTAACAGTGGTGTAAAGACCTTAAAAAATAAACTGTATTGTTTTTATAACCTTAGAATGAGTCATTTTTATCTACATACATCGTGGGTCCCCTTACATTGAAGTTGCCATTTTGCGTCGGAATGTTTCTACAGTAGCCAAACGATTAGACGATAACATGTTTGTCATGTGGCACCTACCTTAGCTTCACTAAGCGTTGCGAGTCGTTGGTTGCAATTCACAATTTCACAGCCAAATGATGCTAAAAATCTACACAGTGGACCTTTAATATTACGCGATATGTGCAACCAGAATTGACGAATGTTGCAATCGTTCATTCACAAGTGCAGCAGAGGACCTGAATCCAGAACATGGTCATGAGATACACGACACAAGATAAACCGTAACAGTGGGATTAAGCAGGATTGGGGTAAAGATATTTGATGAACATATAATACATGCGGAAGAGCACTTAGTTTGCAGCACTTCGACCTTGGGCGCAGTAACATGACTTCCATCAATATTACTGCGCCCGAGGTCGAAGTACCGCACACTAAGTGCTTTTTCGCCATATAATATAGTTCTCATCTCTATCCCCTTAAAAAATCACCACGTTTTATTTGTGCCACCATACTTACTTGTGTAACAATCTCTTAAAGGGGAAAACATGGAAGTGTTTGGTGGTTTCTAAATTCATCCCTGTTTGGATCCTAAGGAATAAATGGGGCTAGGCTAAATGCTAACACATTCGCGACGCAATGTACAAAGATTAAATGCATGCATTAAATAAGGTATGTAAGTTGAGGTAAGAAATAATAAAATATTGAAATACGGTGGTGTTTTCCTTTAACAGAAAACGTTCCCTGCCAATTATGAGTTTTTCTGGCAATCCGTATTTTCGCTATTACCCACCAGGTGGTGCTCTTACCCAACTTGTATAACCCGGAAGGAACCCCTTAGGTCAAACAGTAAGAACTTTGTGTATGTTTTGATCATCGCTTTGAATCTGATCTCTATTAAATGTCCTCCACAAAAATGCAATTATCTAAACTTTTTGCTAAAAATTTTGTATTTTAGAAAAAACTTCCCATATTTGAGAGGTGGTAAAATAGAACAAATAAAGGTAGGATGAAATAGTTTATTTTTTTTTTAAGCAGAGGGAATTTTCTTTCATTTGATATGTTGTATGTTTATATATCCTATTATATATGAGAAAATTTTCTGGAGGGCATTAAACGTTTGTGAAAATCATAAAAAAATGCTGCCGCTAACTGGCAACATTTTTGGTGGGGCAAGAGTTAAACTTAAAGTAAAAATCTGTACTAATGTCACTTTTGACATGCAGTTTTTACCCAAAGCCACTGTCAATGTTGCAAATAACTTAAAAAACAAACAAAAAACACCATGAAATATAGCAAATAGTTATTAGTCCCATTGAATGACTTGTCCTGGCTTGCCCACAATGTTACACTGCTTTACTGCCACCATTAAAATGATTTACGATAATTTGAGATCATTAGAAGTGAATGGAGGTGACAGAAGCTCTTATAGGGCATCTGGTTATTATGCTGGGAAAGAAATGAGTTTGTTAATTTGTAAAGGACAAGAGTAATTAAGGTGCTTGGACTGATGCAGTGCATAACTAAAGTTAATGGGGGAGGGCCCAGGTAAATGCACGATCTCACGCCTCGCTCCTCTGCAGTGGAGATCAGAGATGATATGGCACGACTGAGCATATGCTAAGTTGCTTTTAAAACCTAAGGCGTGTTCAAGAATGTGACCACTGCCCCCCATTCACTTTTGCACTTGGTACGTCAAAACAAAGGCTGTTAACCAAATAACCAGCTACAGATTTGTGCCGATATTCAAATAGCCATGTTTTATGTTGAAAATGGTTCTTGATAGTACACCATTGAACTTAATAGGCGAGTAAAAGGTCTCTGCAAAAAGCGGTTGGTTTGTGATGCAGATGTTTGTGTTGTCTCACAGGGACTCTCAGTCTCCTGGCCACGGCCTTTGTGGTCCTGACATCCCTCCTATCTTTTATTTACTTGTTGTTCATTGAGGACCTCCTTCAGGCGTTCACAAGCCCTCAGGCTAGCTGCAGGCAGTCGGCACAGACGGGTCACTGCAGCTGGGGCTGTATGATCAGTCCTACGGCTCACACCTTCTCGTCAATCTAAGCAGTTATTCACATTGTACCTTACTGTCTTGTTTAATACAATCTACTAAGCACACTTGATAAGATTCCCATGCACCTTTTCAATGGAAAAGATGCTGGTGCTCCAAACTTTTTCATTCCTGGACCCACCCAGCCAGGTATAATCTATCTCAAGACTTAAGGGTATTTTTCCATTGTCATTGTGTGAATGAAATGCAATAGCAGAATGCCTTATGGTACAGGATATCAAAACCATTTTCATTGCTGCATTGTGTCATTCACTCCAACAGCAGCTTTACACTGGGCAGTGGCACCTCATCGGTGGAAAAGTGGTATACATTTCTGTTTGTCCTGGCCTTGACATATTTCCTGTTAGATACTGGTGGGTTTGTGATCAGCAAAGCCTACAATTCCTTCACAAGCAGCTGCATCCTTTCTTGAGATGTGGCTGCTGTGTTGGGGTGTCAGGTTGTTGACAATGAGGACACAAGTCCCGTGTGATTAAAGTGAAGCGGTTGGGCTTGGAAAGCCGCCAGTATGGAAGGTCCAGTCCAGCTGCTGAAAAGCATTTCTGCTATCAATTTGGTTTAGTGGACCGTTGTGCCTTCAGCTTAAAGGGGGATAATCACCCTAAAATTTAAATTCTGTCATAATTTACTCACTCTCATGTTGTTACAAACCTTTGCATAAAATGTCTTTGTTTATGAGCCCCATTCATTTCCATAATATTGTTTTCTCCTACTATGGAAGTGCATGGTGCTCATGATTAGTTTGGTTACAAAAATTCCTTAAAATATCTTCCTTCTTGTTCATCAGAATAAAGAAATATGTACAGGATTGTAACAATATAAAAGTCAGAAAATGATGACAGAATTTTCATTTTTGGGTGAACTATCCCTTTAAGCCTTGTTTGGACGGGATTAATTTACTAAAATATATCAGAATTAAAGTTATTAGCATATGATATCTGTGCTTTCATGTACAGCTTGGTAATACATTTTTTTTGTGATGTATTCATCGTGCAACCCTTTAAAACATGATATTATGTAGCACAATGTGTACAAAGCTAAAGTAACAAAGAAACATACAGTGGATTTTCTAAACTTCTCAAAAGTGCAAAACACATCAAAGCATGCTAGAAAAAAGAATACCAAAAAAGGCAGTTGTACTCTTCTCAAAAAGAGTCTTTAAAGGCTCTATAAAAAAAAATAGTTTTCCTAGCTCAGTTTTCTTTCCTGTGATGACACATTTTCTGTTCAAAAGGGAAGTTGGGGTGAGGCATATTGAAAAGCTTGTCACTTTTTAAATAGTCAGTAGTCTTTAGTTTAGTTTTGAACATAATATTACACAGCGCCCAAAAACAGTCCCCTTGGTAACTATCAATAGCAGGGGACTATTTTCGGGCACTGCGTAATATCATTGCGCCTGCTGCAGCCATGTTACGGCAGCAAAGTCCTTGATTATTACGTCGGATTGAGAGTATAGTTCCTAGCTATATCGGCATAGAAAATCACAACTTTTATTTTTATGTCGGTCTTAGTACACAATGTAACTACAGAAGAATCAAGTTTAAAATAGAAAATTTTTCTTTTTTTCATTTTTGAGCAAGATGCTAATGGTCTAATCAGATTCAATGGATTATGCTAAGCTATGCTAAAAGTGGTACCGCCAGACCCGGAGATCGGCTGAATGGATTCTAAAACTGTAAAAATCAAATGTTTTACTCTAGGGGAGCTGGAAAATTAGCTATATTTTCGAAAAAAGTGTAGTGTCCCTTTAAATGGTCATATTTTGAGACTTTTTTAAGATGTAAAATAGGTTTTTGGCGTCCACAGAGTGTGTCTGTGAAGTTTTAGTTCAAAATACCCCACAGATAATTTATTATAGCATGTAAAAAATTCCCACTTTGTAGGTGCAAGCAAAAATGTACCGTTTTGGACGTGTCCGTTTAAATGCTAATGAGCTGATGAAATGCAAACACTGATCGCCATGATGGTGGTTTGTTGAAATGAAAACTCAATTGTGCTGTTATTATTTTCTCTGTCTCTGAACTAAATGGTAGTGCTGTGGTTGTATACTGCAGATTTAAGGGGCAGTTTTATTATAATAAGATCCCCTTTTGACATCACAAGGGGAGCCAAATTTCAATGACCTATTTTTTCACTTGCTTGCAGAAAATGGTCTATCAAAACAAAGTTACTGGGTTGTCCTTTTTACATTTTCTAGGTTAATAGAAACACCTTGGACCCAATTATAGCACTTGGAAAAAGTCAGATTTTCATGATATGTCCCAGGGCTCCAGACTAACTTTTTTCACTAGGAGCACAGTGTCCCCCAACTAAAAATTTTAGGGGCACAACTGGAACATTTAGGGGCACACACCGTAAATCAACATGCTAACCAAATATTCACATTTCTACTCATTTCCACTGTATTACTAATAAATACTTTGATGATAGATGCAGAAAGTACAATGTGCTGTTTCAAATTCAGTGTCACATCACAAAAAAAGGTCAAATTTACTGGTCGCACATGTGCGACTTGATGTAAAATTCAGTGGCACACTCTCAAATTTTGGTGGCAAAATGCCACCATTTGGTGGCAGTCTGGAGCCCTGTATCCGCTTAAAATCAGCCTGCAATGCAATTAATCACTTTTTTCCCCAAAATAACTGTATTGCTGACGAATACTTTGGCAATTATTAACAAAGGCAACATTCTGCGCTTACTTTAATTTTTATTTAAAACAATATAAGGACTCAGCAATAACATGTTCATATTGATGACAGCAAAGCCACTGGTGTGTCTGTGACATGCTGGTACACCCGATACGATTTGATATAGCTATA
This sequence comes from Paramisgurnus dabryanus, assembly GCF_030506205.2. Lineage (NCBI taxonomy): Eukaryota > Metazoa > Chordata > Actinopteri > Cypriniformes > Cobitidae > Paramisgurnus > Paramisgurnus dabryanus. The sequence continues at coordinate 28,330,735 of NC_133353.1, forward strand.
CCAGAGGTTGACCCAAAATATTTTTAAAAAGAGTGTCTGAATTGACATTAAACTACAGTATTTGAGTCTGACATTGGTATTTTGAATCTGGTAAACTCTGACCTGCGAATTTATATCACGTGGAGACATATGACCAGTTAAAAACCGGTATATCATGGAATGACCTTTCTCTTTACTGAAAATCAAAGATGGACAAAGCGTTTCCCACCCATGTTCGAATTAACATTCAAAAAATATTCGCATTCTCAAAGCCTAGTGTGACCGCCCCTTTAGATGTGTTAAGATATGTTCGACTTCATGCGAGACTGCGTAGATCCATTGTTAAATTAACTGAGCGCACAGTGACACAAAACCAGGGGTGGGCATTCCTGGTCCTGGAGGGCCACTGTCAAACACACCTAAAAATCCCAATCAAAGGCTTCAGTATGACTTGGATATGACATTCAGGTGACACCTGGGATTGATTGGGATTTTTAGGTGTGTTTGATTAGGGTTGGAGCTAAACTTTGCAGGACAGTGGCCCTCCAGGACCAGGAATGTCCACCCCTGCACAAAACGATTGACAGATCGTGCATGTTTTGTCATGGGTGCCCCATTCGGTTGCAGGTGGAGCCCTAAGAAAGCAATTTAGCATAAGTGATGTGGACTACACAAAACTGTAATTTGGATTTCAATGATGTAGTGTCTCATATACATTGTGAGCTGTGAGTTATAAAAAAAATTCTTTAGACAGCAAATGATTGACTCACAGGATCTTATTTTGCAGACAGACCTTTGACACTCATCAAAAAAATAAAAGGACAAACATAACTAGGACAAAGGCTCGTGCTTTCAGCACTAAGCGAATCATGCCAAGCCAATTATTTTAAGTGGAGACTTCATTAAGACATTAATTAAATAGTGCCCTGATATGTCATTTTAGCAATGTGTGCTGTTTTATGAAGACTAGTCTGCAGAATAATATTCTACAATAGTGATTATTCCAGTCCTTTTATAGCGACATATAATCAGGAAACAACAGCAAGTTGATATCAGTTTAAAATCAAACAGAAAGGGACCTTAACATTAATTACATTAATAGTCATAAAACTCCATCTATAACAAACATATAACAATGATCAAATCACTTAGAATCAGCTGAACTCTAATAGTTAGATAATTGAGCCTAAAAGTATCTGAAGGTCAGTCTACCCCACACACAAATAGCCTGTCAAAGACATAATGCTTGACGTTTTCTACCCCATGCGAGTGAGTCATTAACCTTTTCCTTCAAGAGTCATCCAACTCCGGTAAAACTCTCCCTTAAAATCACCTCTGCACTTTTCTTTCGACCGTGTTCCTTAGAGCATGTGCAAGCTTCGAATGTAAATAGACAAATAAGCGGTGTCCAATATCACAGGGTTTGTCAGCACCCTAGTATAAATGTGATGTACGATCTAAGCAATAGACGTGACCTTGTCAAAGTCGGCACCTAAAATGTTGATGAATGAAAGCAGAGGAGGATAAGGAAAAGTAGGCAGGTGATGGGAGCGTGACAGTGATGGAGCACGCGTTCACAAAACGCTGCTGTTTTGGGTGACAGGTGTTTGAGAGATCCCTCGGATGCAGGTTCCAGCGTGGAGAGGAGCTATTGGAGGCATTAGCGGGGAAGGAGCCAGATTCCTCCAATGGTCATTAAGTTGGTGGGAAGTGGTATATAGTGGGTTATGAGTTCAGTGTAAGGGTTGATACATGTAGGATATTTCCAAGTCTAAAGATTGATCTGATAGTTGAGAGCAACCCAAAACTTCAGCAGACATGAGTCATAGGATAGTTACAGCATATCTACTGTGTCCGTCACATTTCATTGAAATGGTTACATCTTTAGCCACATTGGGAATAGTAGGATGACACACTTATAGTAGGGTGTTGTCAAATACATCAAAATCTGACCTGACTTACGTTAAGAGTTTTATCCAACACATCCTCATCCCATGGCGTCAATATTTGACGCCACTTGACCATGCGTCAATATGTTACGCGGAGGGTATACCCTTCGCGTCATTTTTTGACGAACTGGGGACTTCAATACTATTAGGTACGCGAAATTAAACAGTTGTCGCCTGACATTGGGGTTAGGGATAGGTTTGGGTAGGGATGTCATTATGTAAATCTAACCCTAAACCGACGCGAAAATGGTAAGAAAATGGTACGAAAATAGGAAAGAGAATGCAACGGACTCAATAGTATTGAAGTCCCCAGTTCGTCAAAAAATGACGCGAAGGGTATACCCTCCGCGTAACATATTGACGCATGGTCAAGTGGCGTCAAATATTGACGCCATGGGGTGAGGATGGGCTGTTTTATCGCAGAATTACCCTGATAAAGTTTGCTATCTCACACCAAGATGCAACCCCAAGCAAGGACTCTGGAAATATCCGTCACATGGAATGAACAGTCTGGCATGCGCTGGAAATAAATCATTTAGCTTGTATAAACTATCAGCGGGTTGGGAAGTTTATGAACTTTGAGGTGCATTGGGTCATTAATCATGGTTATAGGGCTGAGGACTTAAGAAGAGACTTTCTCTCACTTTCCCCACCACACACACTCATTCGTTTACTCCTCAGCTCTTCAGTGCTGTACGTTCCACCGTTTTGACAGCAGACTTTAAAAAATGATGTCAAAAGGTGATAATTCAGGGAGAGAATGGGGTCGGAATAGATGGATTAGTCGGGTATCTAGAGGTTGGATGTTAACCCCACTCTTCCAGGTTTTCTTTACCCTCTCTACACCTGTAATAGTAAAAGTAAACGGGGGTCAGTTTGAACAAAAATCCACTAAGGGTCCCTGTCGAGAAATAAAAGATTCTATGCCATGGGAGGAAACTTTTACTTCCACTATCTTAACATCTGAGCTCATGGAAACAGTTGAGCCACAAAGACAGGCTTCATCGTCAATCGTGGTGCGGTAAACAAAGTGGCATCATTTAAAACCAGTTTTGCTGGTTTAGTGTTGCTACCAGGTGCTGTGAAAGTGGAAGTCACTAAGTCAGTATATTTTATTACACATGATGAGGAAAACACTTAAATGCATTATATTTATGTTATTAAATTCATCTCATTTTTTAGTTTCTAAAAAAATTAAGAGAGCATATTTGAAGAGTTCAGATATGAAACTCTTTAAGTGGATTTGACATGTTTCCTTTTTTTTTATCAGGCTCTTATGTTTAGGTTCAATCATTAGGGTTCAATAAAAAGGGTTTTAGTTAGTTACTGAAATGCCTTACAACTGTCATTTGTATTTAACAAATTTGACTAATCCTCTAATTGCATGCAAGATTTTTTTCAAAAAATAAAATCCATTAAACCGAGTTTAGATCTCTTGCAGCTCAACAATTGAATTCCGACATACGCGCGCCATCGTCCATCCAATTTGTCTTCCGTCCACTTAGAGGACTTTGCTGAAAATAAGACATGGCGTTTTAAGGATTTTGCAAACAAACCAGTACGAGAATGGCTTAAGGGGATTTGAAGCGAAAGTATTTGATTAACGTATGATACAATAAGCATTCGATTATTATCTCATTCTTGACATAGGAGGCATTTAGCGGCTTTTGCATGTGAGCTCTTCATATGTTATTTTATATATATACAACGCCAGACCTGGAGATCGGCTGAATGGATTTCAAAACTGTAAAACTCAATTGTCTAACTCTGAGGGAGCTGGAAAATGAGCATATTTTCAAAAAAGTGGAGTGTACCTTTAATGCAAAGATGACATTGTTTAACATGTCTTTGTTATGACAACTTGACATAAACCAATACATCATAACCTGTATTGACAACTTGACATTACCAAGACAACATAACTGACCAATTTTTACCAGTGATACAAATTGAATTTGTGATTAAGTGTTAATACTCTGTCATATAGTTTTATAACAGTGTCATGAATATTTTTCTTGACCTCAACTACAGTGGGACAAATATAATTTGTCATTAAAATGTCATTAAAGCGTAACTAAACCCCTGGTCAGAGCCTGACTCCACCCACTGCAATATTTGAAAAATGCAAGAAAAGTGGGCAGATCCCAACGGAGATAGAGGGGACAAACTAAGTGTGTGGTGAGATCGTAACAAGGGCGTGGTGATCTTGAACATGCTTACGTCACGAGTCATTTCTTGGACCCAACATCCAATAGGAAAATTCAACTGCAGTAGCCACCGTTCAACCTCAAGAGGGCAGTACTCAGACGTTTTTACACCATATATTGTAGTATTGAAACACTTTATATCCAAATGTCAAAAAACTTACTAAAATCAATGAACAGCACTAATAAAGCATCATTCTTACAGATCATTAACTAAAAAAAGTTGGTTTGGGGTTTAGTTACTCTTTAAGTGTTAATACTCTGTCAAATAGTTTTATAACAGCATCATGAATATTCTTCAGCTCATAATGTTTTTTGTCCATACGTTTTCTCCATGTGTTTAACAAATAAAATCAATAATAATAATAATTAAAATTGATAAAATTATATTTTACTGCATTTGGAGACGGATTCATCTAAAATTAAATGAAAACAGTACAATAATGGGTTAAGCCATGCAGTGTTAGGTCCATATGGCTGCAAAGTTAAAAACATTAATTTAAATTGATTAAATGTTTTGATAGTTTTTTCATCTATGTCAGAACATTTCAGAACCCTCTGTGTAAGTATAATATTTTGACGTGTCTGTCGCAATTTGGTAAAGATATTTAAAATTATTTGACAGATTAACACTTACTGACATTTAAATGAAAATTTAATGTAATGTTAACCCATAAAGCTAGGTAGTTTCTTAGGTTTGATAATTATTCTACTATGTCACGTTTATGACAGATTTATGACAAGTTATGATGTATTGGTTTATGTCAAATTGTCATACAATGTCAATTCAAAGAACGTCATCTTTGCATTAAAAATGAAATAATTGAACAGTTGTCATAAATGTGCATAAAATCTCCTTCATGTGCATGACATATTTTATGCCATGATTATGAATGTGTCATGTCAGTCTTATGAACACCCCTTCAAGTTAAGTGTTACCGAAAGGGAAAAAAGACAATGTTTTTTTTTAAATAAAAATCTTAAACAAATTGGAGAGCTTTAATTAAATATCCTCTGTAGTTAGGGTACAAAGATTCCTGGCTCATTTGTACAGGCGGTCCATCAGTCCAGCGACCCCCCCCCCCCCCAAAATCCCACCCAGCACCTTTAATTAGCAGAGGATACATGCGACTCGTGCTAGCTGATCCTCTGCACGCGCAGAGAAAAGTGATAGAGTGAAGGAATCCATCTGTCTTCTGCCTATGGTGAAGAATCACAGATTAACACACTTCTGTCCTTTAAATGCTGGGAATTCCTCTCCTCGGGTGCGAGCCAGAGGATCCGCAGCTGTTTCGGATATTAATAAATGTGGCGCGTGCATCTGTTTGTGTATGTTTGGACAGTGTGACTGCCAATATGTGGCCTTGAGTGTAAGTCCAATCTTTAGCAAGAGGCGACTTGAGAAATTGAGAGCAGAGCAGAGGAACATAAACTGCGCTTTGAGTCCTAATCCTTAGTCTATATTGGGTCTGTGATCTCCAATAATCACTCCTTCTGTTCATCCTCATCTCACTTGATCATGATCTTTTAAATCTCCACAAGAAAGGAAGAACACACACTCACCCAGGGGTTAAATTGGGATTTTGACGCCAGGGAAGCCAAAAGTCTTGACGTGATACTGGTCTCCTGGGCACGGTATGAAATGACCACCAGCCCACCTCATATATCCTCAAGAGGATAATTACAGAGATTTTGATATCCAGTTATGATAGAAAAATATGCATAATATTTTCTACTGGTAATAGTTAGAGAACCAATATTTAGACTGTTCAATACATTGAAAGATTGATTAAAAAGCAGTGATATTTGTACTTTCTTTAAGGAATGGATTTAAATAATAAATAAAACGCACATAAAAAGCACACCAGTTTACTTAATCCTAATGTACACTATTTATGAATGAATACCTTTCAAACATATTGTACTACATCTGCATGTTTTCATTGTCAAGTGACCTATACAGTAACGTTCATTGACCTATGACATACAAAACCTCCATAAGATAATTCACACAGGTGTAAAGACCAATTCAACAACAAGATGTAACTTTTTAAGTACATACAGTAGGCCTATATCACAAATACTGAAATATAAAGTGATCAAATTTTCCGGATTTCCATGAGATCATGTTGGAAATATCGGACTTATTTTATTGCTTTTGCATACTATACTGACGTAGCGAAGCATATTCGGACATTGAAGATATTAAAGGGCTAAGTCACCCAAAAATGAAAATAATGTCATGAATGACTCACCCTCATCTTGTTCCAAACTCGTAAGACCTCCGTTCATCTTCGGATCACAGTTTAAGATGTTTTATATTAAGTCCGAGAGCTTGTTGACCCTTCATTGAAAATCTATGCACGGTATACTGTCCATGTCCAGAAAGGTAATAAAAACATCATCAAAGTAGTCCATGTGACTTCAGTCGGTCGGTAAGAATGTGTTGAAGCATCGAAAATACATTTTGGTCCAAAAATTTAAATAATACGACTTTGTTCATCGTTGTCTTCTCTTCCGCGGATGAAGTGTTTGTGAAGTTTTTTTTCCAAACTTTCAGACCAAAATGTATTTTCAATGCTTCAACACATTCTAACTTTGATGATGTTTTTATTACCTTTCTGGAAATGGAGAGTATACCATGCCTAGATTTTCAATTAAGGGTCAACAAGCTCTTTGACTAAATATAAAACATCTTAAACTGTCTTACGAGTTTGAAACGACATGAGGGTGGGTCATTAATGACATGATTTTCATTTTTGGGGTGAACTATCCCTTTAATGAAAAGTAGAGATGCTCCGATCAGCATTTTTGGGGCCGATCACCGATTACCGATCACCAAGATCATGCTCTGCCGATCAGTGCCGATCACAGAATGGCAGTGGAATGGGAATCTTTTATCTATAATCTAGCAGAGTTTACACCATTTGTAGAAATGAAACTAACTATATATTAGGTATATTATTGTTTTAATAGAGAATCAAATAAATAAGCACAACAAATATTTCTTCTTGCAAAGAGAAATGTAATATGCCTTTAAAAAGGTTTATGTCTGTTAAAAGTAATTAAAATAAACACTTCACAGTCTTTACTGTATGAATTAAATATACACGCATTCGTATGAAGTACAACAGTTTTTCACTGATGAGCAGAGAGTAATTTTATTGAGAGATGAATTAGGATACTGTAGCTTTAAGACGTGGAGAGAGAACGTTCTCTTCACGTGCACTGATGACCGGCTGCTGTGTATGCGTGCGGCGGGTGTCCGCAAACAAGAGCAGCTGTGAGGAAAATGGAAGTTTAAACCTTCAAAACTTTAAACCGAATGCAAGTTATAAACTTTCGGCATGAGGATGCAATTGTCCGCGATAGATATGTGTTGTATACGCTGTTTGATAGGGATGTGAAGACGCATCGCGCTGAGGACCGGAGCGCGTCCTCATAGAAAATACGCATATCTCTGTAAAGGCAGAGAGAGAAATCCAAATGTGCACGTCACACATGAGCAACGGGTTACAAAATGCTCGCACTGTCTAAAATGGTCTCTAATTGCAGCTGCATCAGGAACGCTATGATGACAAAAGTAAACAGAAAGATCGTCTCATAAGATCGGCAAATTTAGCGAGTGCCGATCATTTCATTTAATGCCGTTATCTGCCGTTTTTTTTGTTTTTTAGTTTGTAAAGTTTTAAATATTTAGATTTTTCTTACAAAATCACACCAGTTGCCCTAAGAAGGCCTATATTAACCCCCTGGAACCATGTGGATTACTTCTGTGAAAGTTGGATGCACTTTTTTGAGGCTTCAAATCAAAAGCACTATTTACTACCATTATAAAGCTTAGAGCAGCCGGGACATTTTCTAAAATATCTCTGTTTGTGTTCGTCTGAAAAAAGATAATCATATACATAGAGCATGGCTTGCGGGTGAGTAAATCATGGGGGAACTTTCATTTTTGGCTGAACTATCCCTTTAATTATGACAGATATTTTTTAGATTTAATGTATAGCTAATGAATCCTAAGTACTGTAAATTTGTTAATGTTATACAAACTTAAATCAAAAATGTTTGACATTTCCTGCCACCCTTCAATAAAGGTCATTAACAAAGGGAATATGTGGCGTGATTCGGATACGCTGTTAAAACAATGCTGTAATGCTCCTAAAATAGAATAGAATTAGAAAACATTTCGGGGTGGCTTTTGCAGCAGGAGAAAACCTTCATGCCAGCTGAATGCAAAGCATGGAACCGACTATTCTTTTAGGCCCATCGTATATCACGGCGACTATCAAAGGAAGGTCACCCATGTCTCACACCTACAAAACACTCTTGCGTCTAAAACTGAAGGGTAAAGAAGAGGCCTACTTGCTCAGGAAATTTCAAACCATTGTACCTAAAGAAGAAAGAAGCCTTTGAATGAATGCAGATTCCTTTCAAAGCAAAAGAAGGTGTCTTCAGATTTTTGTTCATGCCATCTTGTGTCCTACACAATTCGCTTTTCTTCACATCCTCAAGTGTTCTATTGTTGAGAGCTCTTATTCTCTTATCATCAGAGCACATACGGAAACTAACACCCTAGTGCGGGCACATGCACGGTGCAGACACGCACACACATATGCACACACATTCACACCTTGCAGAGCATCATTCAGATTCACTTTGTCGAAAAAGTAAATGTTCGATATACACACAAACTCATGGGCAAACATTTTCCTGGCTGTCAGTAGGGACAAACATGTAGAGGGGTATAACATTTACATATATGCTAAACACTTGAGTGGCAAATGCAATGTGCTAATACTGGCCTGATGAGATAAAGCAAAGGTGGAACTGACACAATCCCCCTCCCACCGCAAGTCAAAGTCAAAGCTCTCTCTCTCTCTCGGCTCCTCCATTCATTTGCTTGGCCGGATTAACGTTAGTGTATTTACATGGGCATCTCTCTCTCTCTCTCTTTTTCTCGTCCTCTTGCTCTCTTTCCCTTCAAAACAGATGCGACCATTGATTAATGGGCTGATGGTGGTTAAAAAGTCGAAAAATGTCAGCGAGTATCTTCTCCAGCAGTGTCACTCTCCTCTACAACAGAACAATGCATCTAACTGAGGAGCAGGGCCACGTGCCAACTATTCCTCACAATGGGAGGTCATGCGCCCGCTCCCCTACTGCAAGTAGGCAGATATCTATACAGCTACATAAGGGCACACTTAGAGGTTGGGGGGTAGCTGATGGGAGAGAGTGTCCGTTTAGGGGTCGGGAGGGTGTTATGGCTCAATACGGGCTAATAATAGGGCGTCACATGGGTACGTCAAGTCATTTCGGACAAGTCCTTGCTGGCAGTGGTTAATCAAAGTGCTTAGAATTAAGGACCTTTTTTTCGCAACGTTGCCCGGGCTGTCTGCTAACACTTCCAGTTCAGAACAAGGCTTAGGGGCAATGCACATGTGATGGGAATGACATTGACAATCCGAGGCCCAATGCCCGCAAAACAACCTTCAGATTTCAATAGTATTGATCAGAGGGAGCAATGAGTGCCTTCTGCCCACAAACTCCGCCTAGACTAATTAAAGAATAGTTACTGATGTTGAATGGTGCATGTACTGTAGGCCAACCCTAGCCCCATCACCCAGTTTCATCCTTTACTGCTGACCCAGAAGTGATTAGAAAGAAGTTGAAATGTAGGAGTTTGTCATTGTTTTCTGTGTGAGAGGGTGGGACAGGGAAGTAAACCAAGGCCATTGCCGACAGGAAGACTGTAATGATCTTTTTTTTAATTGCACATCACATTAGTCTGCATGGCTTGAGAAAGAAGAGGCCATCGAACTTGGACAGGAGTGGGGCAGATAGTTCAGATATTCGAATCAAAGTTGGAGACACCAAGTGATTGTGCGTTGACTTCATTTATATATGCTATGCAAGATGCTGGATTGTTTTAACCCAAATATCAACAAACTGAACAACCAGGGTTTAAAAATATCCATATGTTGCCCAAGCATGAGTTGAAACAACTCGGCATAAGTTAATTTAAACCTAACGGTTGGGTTTGTCAATTTTTGCACATATTTGTTGTGTATTTCTATAACATTTTGTAGTGTTTAGGTGTAACAGTGTAAATGTAGAAGATAATAAATTAGATCTTTGAAGTTCTATTGACTGCAACGCTAGTGACATCCTTAACTCTTTCCCCGCCACCCTCACTGCCCCAGAGAAAACGCTTCCCTTCCCTAGGCCCTAGGGCAGACAGCTGTATGGCCGTGTAGGTTTTGAGGATCGCTCTGCATCTGATCTCTATCAGAAGTCCTTCACAAAAATTGAATTATCTCAGCTTTTTGCTCCATAATTTTGTGTTTTTGAAGAAACCTACCCATATTTGAGAGGTGATAAAAAGAGAACCAATAAAGGTAGGATGAAACGACTGAAAATTAAAAACATTTAAAGCACAGGGTCTGTTCTTTCATTTGATATATTGTATGTTTATATATTTTAAGAAGAACATTTTCTGTAAGGCATTGCTGGCACTGCTGGCAACTTTAAAAAAATAACGCTGGCAGGGAAAGACAACTTTAAGGGACGGTTCACATTCGCGTCTAAAGAGGCCGTGTCGCTCTCTATTTGAGCATGCTTGCCACAAATCTACATTAAATATAACATATTTTAATGCGCAAAAGACATAAAATGTCCGGCTCAAAAATAGCAGCTCTCTGAGAACCGTGCACAGAACCCGAAAAATCTCATGAAACTTCGTCAAGTAACTTTGTTATAAGGTAAATGTTTTGAGACTCTAAAATAATATATTGGATATATAAAAATAAGCGGCCGATCACGCCAAATGCATTTTAAGCACTTGAAAAAATATGAGCCGGACAGCACTGTCTTTTTGGATTTTACAAAGCTCACTGCCCCAAGAAAACAATTTAAAAAATGCGCCTGCCACTGCTAGAAACGCGTTCTGTGCGATACGGCCCTAAGACTCATTCAAAAGGGCCTATAGCTTCTTTGAGAGGCTGCACTAGTATTTTTACAATGTAGGATGAATTCTGTTAACACATGTGTATGTGTAAAGCCCGGTGCACACTGTGAGATTTCAGCCAGGATTTAGCTGTCTGGGACGAATTTTGAAATCCTAAACGATTTCTGGAATCCCAGGCTAAAATCTGCCGTCTTTGATCGCTAGTTTGACATGTTCACAGACAGCCGATTAATGACCGTTGCGATCAAAATTATCCTCTGACAAAATTCTGGCAGTGTCAGAAATTTTGAGACACAATCCTGCTGTGTGACATCTCCCTACGACAACCGGCAGCTCAATAGACTATTTAAAATCGCACAGTGTATACCAGGCTTAAGTCTTTGTTTACATGACAACGATGTAGTATGCCGTCAAAAAGATTTGTGTTCAGAAGGATCCTCGAAGACTACTTAACCTGCTGTATTATGGTGCTTTTCCATTTTCCATAGTACCCCATGGCTTGGTTTGGGTCAGGTCAGCTTACTTTTGGGGGCTTTTCCATTGGATGCAGTACGTAGTACCCGATACTTTTTTTAGTTCCACCTCGGTTGGGGTTCCAAGCAAGCTGAGCTGATACCAAAACATGATGCAAAAACACTGTAGATCACTGATTGGTTTGAGAGAATCGGCACTACCAGCGCCATCGCTATAATCTAAAAGATTAGCTTTACCTTCGTGCTAGCTTGCGCTGTCTCGTGTACACCTGTTGTCATTTGTACTCTGCTATTAGTTCCCAAACTCCTTTTTAGCGATGAAAAACATCCACAGGTTCAGAATCAGGAATACCATACCAATTTTTTCCAGACTTGCAGTTTGTGGTGGCACATTCGCTACGCATACGTCCGCATATATGCTTAAATGCAACTTAAATGAGGCTCAGCGGAGCGCGTCGACTGACGCCACCGGTGTTTGTACAGAAACTGTCATGTGAGACAAGGTAGTGATAAGCGCAATGTACAAACATCTATTTGTGGTGGTCAACTTTACATTTGTGGCGGACTGAGAAATAAATAAATGTATGGGAATGTACAACAACACTCCCACTTGTATGATGTCACAGCAGTATGGCAGCGCAAATATAATGACACACCTATAATCCCTCCCACCCCGAAGTGTTACTAAACTCGACTGAAAAGCTAACCAAGCCAAAGTGAGGTGAGCTGACCCGACCTGACCCAAACTGTGGGGTACTATGCAATGGAAAAGCGCCATTACATATGCCAGGCCAATAGATAGCGATGTTGCCTTGTAAAGAAGCACTGCACTCCTGCGCACATTCTTGCATTCTTCTACAGAGTGATAAAAACAAACAATCAAAACGCCAAAAGCATCTAGCAGTTTTGTTTAGATGAATGATGAGGTAGGTTTATTATTACAAGTGACCCTGAAAGACCAACATTTGCAAACCTTGTTGAAAAACCGTTATTAAACTCATTTTCTCGAGCAGCACAATCACAGTCCTACAGGCCTGCACTGTTGTTGTGGTTTTACAGTACTCACACATGCCTATGGACTGAATTAACACGTGTTCATGACATCACCGTTATCACAGATTCACGGTTATGAAGTTTACAATTAGATGTAAAAACTTGTATTTCGAAACCAGTCTTCAAAAGTTGACACCCCTAAATGCCATCATCGTGTACTGTAAACAAACAGCAAAACTATATAAAAACTTAAAATCATTATTGTGTAAATGGCCCCTATGTTAGTTTAAAGCTTCGTGGGTGGGTGGGTGTGAGAACAGAAGCCCAAGCATTAGTGAGCGAATATGTGTGTGTCATTTGACCTTGGTCACTGCTAGAGAGGCCTAGTTTCTTGCCAAACTAATCAATAAGCCAAACAGGCAGAAGATGAGTATGTAGAGCATGGGAAGCTAAAGTCAAACACAGATAGGTTATCTACCCAGCCCAGAGCGCGCTCCTGTGCAAATATTTTGCGAACAAATTTTTCATGGTAACTTGCTTATAAAACGATGTCACTCTCTTCCTCTTTATCCCTAAGCACCCAAACCTCTTCTCTTTCTCTATCTCCCTCTTTCTTTCTCTCTGTTTGTGTCTTTCCCATCTCTCATCATCTAGTGAATATGGAAAGACTGCTGGAGCCACGTGGCTTAGTGACCGTGTATCACAATGTAACCAAAGGTCAACAACTGGTCTCTAGGGATCAGTCAAACAGACAGAGGGAATTACAGTCATTGTGCAGACATAAGCCGTTCATATTCATATGGAAAAACCGGGCATTCCCAATCCAGGGACCGGGTTAATATGTTACCATTCAGAAGCTTTGATTTGAGCAAAAAGTTCTAGCATTGTTTACCTTTACAGTAATCAAATAACAGGATTGTACATACTGTGTGTAATTACATGTGTTAATGTGATTTCATATATATAATATAATATGAACTCAGGTACATTGGAACATAACACGTATATATTTATCGATCTATGTGGGCACATTTACATTAAAGTTACATAAATTTGACCAAATCTATACCACATGATGGACAAGAATAAACAAACCACTTAATACAAAATAAACCTGAATGTGCTATGCTAATCTCCACCACATGACCTCATGCTTCATCCTCTAAGAGGTTAAAATAGTGTTCTAAGAAGTGGTTTTCCTATAGCTGGGCCTGGTTTTATGCCAGTGATGTTTCAAACGGCACAATGTTCTTGAAACAGTGAGATGAGCTGCTCAAAATATCTTTGGCAAAAAGAAAGAACATTTATATTTATATTTATATTTTATTGATATTCTTATTCTAAATATAGGCAGTGTTGGGAACGTTACTTTAAAAAAGTAATTAGTTATAGTTACTAATTACTTCTCACAAATAGTAACTGAGTTAGTAACTGCGTTACATTATTATAAAAGTAATTAATTACAAGGAAAAGTAATTACTGCGTTACTTAAAAAAAATTAATATTTCAAATAACTTGAATTCCCCTTACAAAATTAAATATGTTAAATGACTAAAATGGATACTAAAGAGAAATCACTAATTTTGTGGCAGCATGTGACGATGTGAGGTGCTTTATTAGATCAGAATTACTTGCCACAGACGTGGAGAGACTTTTTCTTCATGGGCATAAGTTGCACATTACACAAACATTCTTACCTTTCACCTCAACAATGGAAAAGTAGTGCTTTATACTTTGTGTTTGCGACCGCTACCTTTGAGCTTGTTGTACTTGCCATCGCCCTGTCGCCGGTGTTTTCGGAGTGATTGATGCGCGATGACCGGGCTGCATGTCCGTGCTTTGAGATGGGGCACAGTCAGCAGCAGCACCGCTGCTCGTTGAGAAGAGAAAACGACGCGTATTTTCATGTCAGTCTACAAAAGTCTCCAACCACGCCAAAAAAGATAGCTAGATTTGTCCTATAAAGTCGCTAAAGTGATAGAAAGTTGCTAAATCTAGCGACAAAGTGACCAAGTTTCTCAGACTTTTTAACACTGCTGCTCGCTCCTCGGACTTGGACTGCGCGTGTGGGCAGGCGGGCCTTTTTGTGAACTCTGCCTCTGGTTGGCTACCGATGGAAATTAAGCCAATCACCATCCGTTATGTTTCTCACAACACACACAAGAGAACAACAGTGTTTGGCTGAGAGAGTGAGCATACGCGGCTGAAAATCACTACAGTAAGATCAATTTTAGTAACGCGCAGCATTTTAATGTCAGTAACGATAACGGCGTTATAACGGGGGAAACAGTAATTTATTTGATTGCTCGTTACTGAAAAAAATAACGCAGTTACTAACGCCAATTACTTATAACGCCGTTATTCCCATCATTGAATATAGGTATCAAGTTATTATCTGACAATAAAAAATGCTCCTCCTAATTAATTTTAGTCACCCTATGAAATCGTAATATTCCTAAAATTTAAAATAGGCGCGTACAGCATTGTCGCTGGGTAAACAATCATAAACCATTGTTAAAACGTGTGCTTGGTCAAATCATAGTAATGTATAAGAACATGTGATTCGTTTTTTATTAAAAATCATTGAAGTTTGAGTTTGATGTTGGTAGCCATTTTTTTGTGTGAAGTAACTATTGACTGTTTACTAAGAGCTTATAGGTCCTTTCTAAATTGATAGAAATCTGTATCATGTGTTGTATTATGATGAACATTATTTTTACATTGTTAATTAAATACACACATAATTTTATGAATTTTACATTATAATCACAAAACTAGTTAACTATGCTTTAAATGGTTTAGTACATTGTAGTTAAATTGAGAAGACAATTTACATACATTTACATTTATTCATTTAGCAGGTGCTTTTATCCAAAGCCACTTACAAATGAGAGAGCATTTAACATTCTGTCAATGTGCTAACAATAAGTGCAGTTACAAAGCCAGCTTTACAATATTGATACAATATTCAATATGTGTAGATGGGTCATCGGACGCAGGTGCGTTGTCAGTGTTATGCATCTGGTCGGAACTTTACTTCTGTTTTTTTTTTTTTAAGGTCTGACTAAATGAACTCTGGAACAAATATTTTAGTTTCCTAAAGACAAGGAGACAGCGATCATGAATCACCACTAGGTGAAGGGAGGTTTGGCAGCCAGTGTTATCAGTGTTATTTGCTTGTTATCAGACATAAACTACGCTGTCAGAAATAAAGGTAAAAAAACTACCTTTTCTGTCCCTGGGGCTGTACCCTTTCAAAAAGTACAGCTTTGCACCTAAGGATTTCATTTTAGTACCTCAGAGGTATATACTGGGACCAAAGAGAGCTTATAAGTACCTCAAAAATACATATTAATATCTCAAAAAATACATATTTTGATTTTTTTTCTAACAATGTACGTCCTTAAGGTACAGTAATCTACCCAAAATTGTATTCTGTTTTCTATTCCTGTAAAGGAACCAAGGAAACTTTTAGGGTATAGCCCCAGTGACAGTGATTCTTAGCTGAGTTTACCAGAAATTATGTTTGTTCCATGAAAACCATTTATGTTGTTACTGTAATTTTTATATATATATATATATATATATATATATATATATAATGGTATTTTATAGTATTTCATTTTATGTACTTTATAGATTGACGTGCAATTTCTAGTCCTCTTTAAAGCGGAAGTCCACCCTAAAACTACATTATGCTCCAACACTATATTTCATGCCATATATGTAGTTGATTGTGCTGCCATCAAATGTACTAACTCCATATAAAAAATTAAAGCTTTTAACTGCTACAGTAACGGTGATTTGAATGTTCTAAATGGAGGCGGGTCTTGAGGCGAGATGATTGACAGTAGATGATAACGTTTTTGATTGACAGCTGCACAGGAGCTAACGTTAGCTTGCTTTGCTCGTGTTTATAATAACAACAACATGATAATAACTTTCTACGTAGTATGTTTACCGTAGTTACACAAAACAAGCAACAACTAAGCCAAATGATGTTTTAGATATTTTAACAATTTTACATTACCTGAGTCCGCGGAAAAACTGGGCTGAAAACAGTACTCAAAATCTTCCTGACGAAAGTGCTGGCTGCATATTCAAAGTAGTGTAGTGGTGGGTCAGCTGAGGGTCGCGTTGATGTCAACAATAAAAACTCCCGGTGGCCTGAATTTGTTGTCCTTACATCCACATACTGCACAGGTTCTAGTCATCTTTTATCGAGGGCTTTGGTGATTTCCCCCTCAGAGACGGTTAAAGCGGAGTTACTCTTTGGATGGGTTCGTCTGCCGGCTAACTTCAAGTTGACTTGAGTTGATTTGAGAGCTAGTTGAGCGGTAAAAGAAGTTATTAGGCTTGTTCAACTTCATGTGGCGTTGCAAGAATCGACAGCGGGATGACGTCAAAGTACCGCGAGAGCGATTCGCGAAATCATACGGAGGAGTTTGCTTTTAAATCCCTTTCGCGGAACCTTGACGTCATCCAGCTGTCGGTTCCTGCGGCGCCGCATGAAGTCAAACAAACCTGACGACTGCATCGAACAGTGGTTAGTGGGTGGAGCTAATGAATCAGTTTCGCGCAGTGCATTCTGGTTAATTGTGTCCATTAAAGACCGTTACGAAAATTCCGCTTCAACACACTATCAATCTAATAATCGAAATCGTGCAAATTTATTTATTTTTCCTCATGTATAATGCAAAGTGGACATAAATTACCCGTGATAAACAGGCTAAAATGTCTAGATTGGACTTCCCCTTTAAGTGATTAGAGTGTCATGTATGTGGTTCTTTTTTCAAAATATGTGTTCTGTGCGTTGAGAGATCCTGTGTGCATCACGTGTTTTGTCATAATAAGTGCCTGCTGCACACGCGTCAAAACCGTTTATGATAAAAGATATGCTCACGTTCACAAAATACACGCAAGACACTCCTTTAACCGTAAACTCTGATTACGCATGAGATTAAGTGAGTATCTGGTAAACGTGAGCGTCTCTTTTATCATAAACCCTTTAGACGCATCTGCAGCAGGCACTTATTTTGACAAAACACGTGATGCACACAGGAACTCTCAATGCGCAGAACACAAATTTTGAAAAAAGGAACCACACACGTGACTGTTGTGACGAACTTCGCATCAAGCACCCTCGAAAAAATTTTCACCAGCCGTCACTGCAAATAATTAATATTTTAGCATTTTAAATGCATTTTTAATGCAAGTTGTTTTTTTTTTTTGCTTAAATTGGTTTGCATGCTTTTTTAAAGTAAGGTCAACCAGATTGTATTCTAAAATGGATTAAATGAAAACTGAACTTTCTATTGAGACTAATTGAGACTAGTGTGTGACTAATGTGTATCCAACTGATGCCATCTTACAAGTCATCCTGATGATGTAAATAGATTTGTCCATCTCTTAATGTGTTTATTTTTATAAAGCCTGTCATTATGTCTTTAATTATAAGTCCAAACTGAGATCATTGCTGATGGCAGAAAAGCACATACGGTCATTTTTAAGACTGCAGCAATTTCTCCTCTCAACTCGTCCCCCGGGGGAAAATGTCTTCACAGCAGCATTTTTTAAGAGGTTAAGAATGCTGTTGCAAAAAAAGCGTTTTGTGAAGAAAACAAATCGTGACCTATTATGTCTTGCTGGATTCCTGGGAAAGTCCTGTTGTCTATTAGCAGAATTACTTTTTTGTTGCTTTCTTGTTCTTATTGGCTTTTAGTCTGCATGCGTAATAGTTGTAATAGTAATTATGCTATATAATATTTTGCATTCACAAAATGTTAAACCATAATAAATGAATGATTTAGTTTTTACTTTTGTACTCTCTCTCTCTCTCTTTTTCTCTTTTACTTGCACACTCTCACAGTAAGATCTGTGGCAGTAAAGTATGTAATCCTCGGCAGGCGTCATCTCCTCTAACATATGGGTGTCTCCTGGTCCAAAAGACTGCTCTGTGGGTCAGGTGGGCATCTGCTCCTTAATATTCACACAGAGGAGACTTTCACTGACTTCAGCAAGACAGGCATTACAAACAGTCATCTTTACTGACAACAATTAACTACACAACTAATAACAAAAATTCTACAATTAATCATTTTTTGTGGGAAGATTTATTCTACGACCTATTCTACATTTGTGCCTTACACTTACTTTGTAAATGCATAAATGTTAATGTATTTAACCGATGCTAAAGTTGAAAGTTTAGTAATATTTGTGTCTATTAAGAGACATACAGTATACTGTACACATATAAAATAGATATAATAAATGAAAAAAGCACATTATTTTTGTTCAGAACCTGTCATTTATTTCAAATGCTACAGAATTTATAGACTTTCTTAGCAGACATGCTCTCTTCAACACTATTTATTATTAAATAATTACACGCTAAACAGCGGTGACACATTTACAAAGATACGGGTGAATAGTTCTGATCTGGGTCCTTCACTTCATTAAGTTGTTTCACTGTAATCCTTGGGCAAGTGTTGCCAGAGTTTAATCAAGATGATGGCTGCCATATGTCTCCGCTTGTGTTTCAAGACTTCTTCCCCCGAGCTCTGTATTCTCAAGAGCGTTTTACACAGATTAGTACAACAACTCTCTCTTACTCTCCCTTTTTCTTTTTCCTCACGGTCTGTCACGTGTTGCGATGTTTAAGGAAACACAAAGACAGCCAGCAGTTCACAGGCTAGTCAGGTTCAGTCTATTTTTGCACATGGTTGAGGTGTGGTCTGTTTCTCAGCATTGAAGAATTTCTTTTAAGAGGCTTTGTATTTTTCACTATTTAAAATGTTTTAATTATTTAATTACCTTACGTACTTTAATAAATCATGGAACTGTGTGGGTTTTAGCAAAGTCCCGCCAGTAGGCAAAGTCTTGTTTGCAAGTTACTGTATTTTAGTCATGCAAGACTAGTCCTATTTACTTAAATGAGAAAATACAGATGGGTGATTCTCACTAAATCCAGATTTAGAAGGTGTCCAGCAACAGAATTTGCACATGTAAGATTAAGGTCTGAACTTACTGTAACCATTATTTTTAGAGGATTAAAAAAACATTTCCTCTAGAATTATTTAATTTTTTTAGATTATCATTATCAAAAATTATCATTACCGCAACACAATATTACATTAAATATATGCATTTACAAACTCATGTTTCGGTAATGAGAACTAAAAAGTTGTCTAGGTACTATGACAAATAAAATGTAAACTTTTATCTTGAGAGAAAAAATAAGAACTACTTATCTGGTAGCCATCTTGAGTGTCACAGTCAATAATGTCCCTTCCAACTATTTTTTTTGTTGTTGAAAATGTTAGTTCCTTGAGAGCTTAAACAATGATTGAAAATTGTTGCGGAGGATGAGAAAATTGGTCTTGGACACATTTATATTCCTTATTATTGTCTCTACATTTACCAATGATCACCAAATACCACATGTTTCTTTACTGTAAAAGTTTATAGTATAACATGCGCTGAAGCTTTTAATTTTTTGTTATTTTTTAATTATAAATATTTCCATGTCAAAGTACCCAAATCCAGTCATGGACATGTTGTGGTAATGAAAATGTTCCTCTTAAATGTGGAAAAAACAACAAAATTGGTTTGTATGTTGTTATTGAAATCATGTGCAACAATAGTACACAAAGAGATGTTTATAACTGTATGCTTCTTATTTTGATACTCTTGCATTGACTTTTTTTATCAAAATGTTTCATGACACCTCATAAGTCTAATTTTGCCACAATCACCCAGATATCTTTAAAATCACATGTTAAAATCACTTGACATCTACTTTACCATAACTTTGTGACTCTGTATAGAGCCCCTCCCCCAGGGAATCATCCGTTTTTGTTAAATGATGATTGGTTCTTTTACCTGGAAGGCGGGACTTCATTGCCTTACTAAGTGTTGCATTATACCCTATTCATACAGTAGCAATAGAAGTGCTGATTCTTGTTATATCTCATTTCTTCTGATGCTATCTATACTGTATGCTATAGCGTACTCTTAGCCAAATTCTCTTCTGGCATATATATAGTTTTTTAATCTAGCCATTGTTTCCTGAGAACGCAGACCAACAACACTGATGACTCATCATGCGCTATACAGATTTTTGTCTTGCAGATGCTCTTTAGAATAACAATATACCCAAACCACCTGCAGATGTCTGACCCTAACCTGTGTTTATCTGCCATGCTAAAAAGGTTAAACTTTTAAAACTTCTCACTCATGTGGACACCAATGAAAAAATAGTGCAGATGTAACACAAAAAACATCCGGTATTGAACGCCTCTAAGTCTACCTCAGAGAGATTGACAGACACAATCTCAAAATGGATTGCTTTAGACTTTAGGCCAGAAAAGACATATGCTCAATATGTAAATCAAACATAGTGACAAAGCCACTTTTTATCTGTTCAATGCTTTATTGTATTGTTTTAAAACAATATGGTTGTGTCTGAATTACTGTAGTTTAATTTTGAGGCTATTTTTTGCATATATAAGATTAAGGTCTGAACTTACTATAACCATAGATTTAAAAATATTTCCTATAGAATTATTTACATTTTTTAGATTATCGTTATCAAAAATTATCATTACCGCAACATGATGTTACATTAAATATATACATTTACAAACTCTCGTTTTGGTAATGAGAACTAAAAGTTGTCTAGGTACTATGACAAACTAAACTTAAACTTTTATCTGGAGAGAAAAAATAAGAACTGCTTACCTGGTAGCCATCTTGAGTGTCACAGTCAATTATGTTCCTTCCAACAAATTTTTTTTTTTTGAAAATGTTAGTTCCTTGATTACTCAATGATTGAAATTTGTTGCGGAAGATGAGAAAATTGGTGTTGGACACATTTATATTCCTTATTATTGTCTCTACATTTACCAATGATCAACAAATACCACATGCTTATTTACTGTAAATGTTTATAGTATAACATGCACTGAAGCTTTTTATTTTTTAGATTTTTTAATTATTAATATTTCCATGTCAAAGAACCCAAATCCAGTCATGGACACGTTGCGGTAATGAAAATCTTCCCCTTAAATGTGGAAAAAACAACAAAATTGGTTTGTATGTTGTTATTGAAATCATGTGCAACAATAGTACACAAAGAGATGTTTGTAAATGTATGCTTCTTATTTTGATACTCTTACTTTGCATTTACATTTTTTATCAAAATGTTTCATGACACCTCATAAGTCTAATTTTGCGAGAATCACCCAGATATCTTTAAAATCACATTTTAAAATCACAAAATCCATAACTTACCATTACTTTGTGACTCCGTATAGAGCCCCTCTCCCCCTCTATATATATATATATATATATATATATATATATATATATATATATATATATATATATATATATATATATATATATATATATATATATATATATATATAATTATCATTATTAATCACAATTTGTTCACAATTTGTTCACTCATTTGTTTTTACTGTTCTTTACTGTTAAAATTAACAGTAATGTCCTTCCTATTTCTGACAATACTGTGTGTGTGTGTGCGCGTGCGCGTGTGTGTGTGTGTGTGTGTGTGTGTGTGTGTGTGTGTGTGTGTGTGTGTGTGTGTGTGTGTGTGCGCGTGTGCGTGCATGCGTGTGTGTGTATCTTGCAGAGTGTGCTGAGCTATGAAGGAGGTGTTCCGGACTCTCTGCTCTCACACAGGATGACAGCTGGTGAGGAGCCGGGCCTCTCCAATGAGGAAACCAGCGACATGCAAGAGGTGAAAAAGTCTCTGTTTCCTCCTTTCTCCTCTTCCTCCACGGCCAGCTCATCTTTTGAGTAGGATTTTCTTTTTACCTCATCTTGTACAGAAGGTCAATGGCGGAGGATGTGCTGGGACAAAAATGTCAAACACATATTATTTTTCCTCCGTCCATCATCCTTATTGTTTTTCATTACATTCTCAGAATTATCACGAGAATTACTTTTTTCATGAGTACGAATGTAAAGTTTGCGTCAAGGAAAAACATGACAAATAGATGCATGTGCATTATGCCAGCATCCTCCGGGTTTATCTTAACCCGCTTATTATAATCACCATGGAATTACATCCACTTAGAAATGTTGCTCCATTCACGCAAACCCACCCTTGACGTTAGCCATACGTTTTTATTTCATTATTATTGTGCTTCCATTCGCAGTGTTTTGTTTTCGTTTTCCCCTCTTCGTGGGATAAACATATCACATTTCAAACTGTGACCAAACGAATTACCGCAAATTAAGACAAAGCGTGCAAGCTTTCCTCTGTGTACAAGTGCTGGAGGCAGATAGACACTTATCGTAAGCTCTTTAAATTGCGGTATTAATTCCAGCTATTGAGAAGGGAAACGTTTAGAAGGCATTCTCGTCTACAGCAGACAAACTTGATGCGTAAAACCGCATTGATCGAACGCCAATAGGGCCAGGGCAGCTGTTGTCGTGTGATTTTCCTGGCCAAATATCATTCGCCCCGTATTTTCAAGTGATCCCATTGTGGGCCGTGTTTGTTAAAACAGATTGGCTTTCTTTTCTATACTAAAAAGAAAAAGTGGAAAGAGAAAGGGCCGAGTTGCCGTCTCTCTCAGCGGGGACGGAGTGAGGGAGCGAGGTCTCTACGGGCTCCGCTGGCTCCGGTTGAAGGTGGAGGGCATGTCACACGCGGACATTGTGTCATGTAAACGTCTCCTCACTAATTAATTTCTCTCTGGGTTGCCGTGTGAAACGGCCCTGGTGCGATCCGGCCCTGCGAGCTTGCTCTTATTATCTGTATGACAACAGGGATAAAAGCAATGTTGTTTTAAAGAGAATACCATGATGTCCCTCTTTGTAAATAATTGTTTTTATGTCCCTCTCTCTTTCTCTCTCGCCCTCCCCCGTCTGTTCTCATAAAACTCAGAGGTTGTTGACACACTTAAGACAGAAGCTCACTTTTCTTATGTTGGCAAACATGACCACCTGCCAAGTCGTATTCAATAGGGCGACCTTAACCACAAACGATAATGCATGCAATATATAGACAATAGATAAAGAAAAAATATGACAAAGGCGCTTTCTGTTCAAGCCTGTTTTTCTTTACAACTACCTCGCTGGAAGACAGAGGATAGTCCATTAGGGACACGTTGATAAGACAATATTTACTCAGGAGGAACAAGTTCAAAGAGACCGTGCTTTTTAACCCTGGTCTTGAAGCTGAGGACATTGTGACTGGCAGGTGTTTTTGCTGAGTTGGACTGTGGTGATTCAAAAGACTTTTATCGGTTCAGAAAATAGTAAGAAACCGCTGCAGTTTTCTTTACTGTTTCTGCGACGTCTGAAGTTTTTTTGTTTGTCTCGTTTTATTTGCATATTTGTTTTATTGTCGAGGTGATCTATCAGATCATATTTCCCAGCAGCTTTGTCTTGAACAAACAGAATGAAATGTTGAGTGTGTGACGTAGTCTGGGGCATGGCTTAAGGGAATAGTTAGCCTAAAACAAATTATATTAATATAAAATTATCTGACATTTGTTATTTCATGTTATTTCAAACCCATATGCTGTTATTTTTTGTATATTCCAATTTCCATGAAACCATAAATGTCGGCCTGTTTCTCATACTACACTGTCCAATATAATAATCAAAAATTGTCTCTTGCTATCACTGGGGTGATATACTTTTAAAAAGTACACGTCTGTACCTAAAAAGCTTATAATACTACCTTAGAGGTACATATTGGTACAAAAGATGGCATAGTAGCAGTACTGATATATTGATATACATTTGTGTACTTAAATGGTAAAAATTAGGACCTTTTTCAAACTTTTTTTTTTGACAGTGTAGCTGTTTCATAATCTTTATAGACGGTTTCAGCAGTAACAACAAAAACAAGCGGCTTTCATGGTCATCAGTTAACTTCCGGTAAACTTCGCTAAGAATAAATAACAAAAAAGTACTTGGTATTTGTTCAAGAGTTCAGTTTAGCAACCAGTCAGAGCATTAAAAAACGGAAACCGGAAGTAAAGTTCGGACCAGACGCGTATTGTGTCATCGCACGTGCGTCCAGTGAAATCGTCTATACAGTAGGTATTTTATATTAAAATAACAATGGGTCTCATTCACTAAGCATGCGTAAGCACAAATTTGTTCGTAAAATGTGCGTATGGATGTTTTAACTTTCAAATCTTGATTCAACAAAAACTTTCGTACTAAAATTTATTTTAAATTTATGCAAAAACTTAGACCTCAAAGTTAAAACGTCCGTACGCACATTTTAAGAAAAAAATTTGTGCGTTCACGTTAGTGAATGAGACCCATTGCTTATAAAATGGCAAAATGCAGGTTTACAACAACATAAGGCTGAGGGCGCACTCACACTATCCAAACCGCGCTCAGGCGCGTTTGACCCCCAAAGCCTGGTTCGTTTGACTAGAGTGATCGCTCTGTGGTCAAACGCGCCCTGGCCAGCTTGCAGAGGTGGGCTGGAGCGAGGTTCACCTGGGCTCAGGCGCGGAAGGCTATAGGGTGGGCGCAATCGCGCCTGGGCGCAATTCAAAAGGAGAGATGTTAAATGCGGGACCACTCACCTTTATCTGCCTTCGTAAAAACTTTCTGATGCGCGCAGGAGCGTTACGTGAATGATTGAGCTGCACACGCAACAGATCAACTAAGCAATATGATGACATGTGAGAGGGCTGTGTGTCATCGTGCACTAAATGACTCAGAATAAAAAACACACACATAACATTACGATGGGTTCCAGTGTTAAGAGAGTGCTTTACTTCATGCTTTGTTCAAAACAATCGCATCTTTATGATAAAAGCGCACCCAGGCTCGGATAGATAAAATTACAGTGTGAGTGCGTGCATCTGGGGGAGTAGGGAAGGGGGCCAATCGTGCTGTAGCATGGTTTGGTTTGGATAACGTGAGTGCGCCCTCAAACTATCCAAACCGCGTTCGGGCGCGTTTGACCCCCAAAGCCTGGTTCGTTTGACTAGTGTGATCGTTCTGTTACGCGCCCGGGCGCGGTTTGGTTAATTGCGCCCTGGCCAGCTTGCAGAGGTGGGCTGGAGCATGGCTCACTTGGGCTCAGGCGTGGAACATGCAATGTGATCGTGCCAGAGTGCGATACAAAATATGAGATGTCAATTGCGCAAACACTCACCTTAATCTGCCTTCTTAGAAACCTTCTGATGCACGCAGCAGGGTTACGTGAATGTCTGAGCTGCACGCACGACAGATCAACTAAGCAATATGATAGACATGTAAGAGGGCTGTGTGTCATCGTGCACTAAATGACTCAGACTTAACATTACGATGGGTTCCAGTAGTAAGAGAGCGCTTTACTTCCTGCTTTGTTCAAAACAATCGCATCCTAATGACAAAAGCGCACCCGGGCTCGGATTGATAAAAGTACAGTGTGAGTGGGTGCTTCTGGGGAAGTAGAGGGGGGGACAATCGCGCTGGGGCATGATTTGGTTTGGATAGTGTGAGTGCGCCCTGAGTATACAGTGACTTGTTTTTTTTTTATATTTGCCTGAACTCTTCCTTTCCACGTCAGAAGTTGTTCAAAGCAATGCGTCACATGCAGTGTTTTTTTCATGGCCGACGAACTATTCAAACCAGACATCCCACCATAAATGAACCGTATCACGAATGTACAGTCCATAATGATAACGATCATCTGTCATCCTTCAACACGCCGATTCTCATCCGTGTGCCGTACATGCGCAGTGTCTTTATGGTGTGGTATACACTAAAGCTCCAAGGGCACGGCATCCCTGTGCAGATGTGCTCTTTCTTCCTCATTACCCATCAGTGCTCCAGCGGAGCCCTGATTCGGCCGGCCACAGCAGGCAGGATATCACCCATCCTCCTCCTCTGCCGTGCGCGTGTATGTGTGTGTTTCGGTGTGTGTCTTATCCATGTTTGTCCCTGGAACCCTTCCAAAAGTGGCTCTGCCACCCTGCTAGCCAAATAAGCAGAAGAAAGTGCAGCGTTTTTCTGCCTGAGTGAACCCGACCTTTGCTTTTTCTTGTGCAAGCGAGCAAGCAGGTGACCGCTGCCCAAGTCGTTCACCTCCTCCGGTCCGCCGCCACTGCCGCCCATGTTTACTTTCCTTGTCAATGCCTATCTTGCCTCTGGACTTTACTGCCTGTCTCCCTGCCAAAGGCCAGGAATCAAAAAGCAGCTAAAGAGGTTAATGCACTCAAGTAAGGATGAACAACCAGCTGTTAACATTCTCATATTTAATACCTAACTCATCCAGAAGACATCGGCTATAGAGACGGAAGGGAGAAAAGGGAGCTTATGGTTGCCACATCTGCTTTGTACATTTGGGTTTGGAAGAGTATCTTAAACACTTGAGAATGACAATACCCAGAGATCAGCTGGACTTAAGCAGAGATAAAAGCAGATAATGGAGAGTCAATGTAGGATGATGGGTCAAGAGACCATAGCTGCTCTGTTTTTAAATATGCTTCTGGTTGATGCTGTTACTTTTATATAATAGCTATAATAATGTGAAAAAAACAGCTCAGGAGAACCAGAATCTGGCTTCTAGGAACTAAACTAAAGAAACTTAAAGTACACTGTTATGCTGACAAGTCCCATGTCCTGTTTTTTAAATCATGCCCACCAATATGCAAACGGCACATCAGTCCGGGTCGGGTCTCCAAGCCGAGACGTAGCTAGAATAGAGATGTTTTTCTGGTGGAGCAGAGGTGGAAAACAGCTCTTGGATGCAGCTGCGTGCCACTGCGACACCTGCCCTTGACCCCCCCTCCCCCTCAAACCTGAATGGAAAAAGGAGATTTTTTTCCAACTTTCATGTGATTCCAAACAGGAAATTTTAGGAAGGAGGTAAGAAAGGTGGAAAGTAGTTGGCATGTAATTAGGTTTTATTATTTTTTCCATGAAGAGATTTATGACTTAATGGTGTTAGAGATATTCCCTCTTCTGAGAGTATTATTAATATTAAATTATATAGGAGAAAAGTAAAGGATGACAGTTGACTGACTGAAACATTTTAGGGCACACTGATTAATTAACCAAATTCATGGTAAACAAGATAAAATTGGTCATTTTTGTTTATCAAGTTAAGCATTATAAGAAATGTTACCAAAAATTGATCTAGAAGTCAATGTATTGTTTGTTTTATTTTTTAATCATTGATCATAAACCTTTAACTGGCCTACAGTCTTTACAGCAAGCCATTTTGCAATCAAGCTGTGTGTCAATCTGTAGACATGACCTTCTTGCATTTTGCTTATTTTAAAATTATTGACTTGGACTGTTGCAATACATTTAGCTTTTTTCTTATTCTTTCACCATGACCTTTAAACCAATTTATTAATACACTTATTTTTTTAACAAAGTCCATATAATGCTGTCAGAAAGTCCGAAACATCATTTGCCCTTATGTTTGAAAGAATGGCTTTTCACATTTATGTCAGGTTTTAGGCAGTGAATAGACATGACAGCTGAGTCTATAAGGAGAAAAGCACACACAGATGCAACCAGCACCATGCCTGTAGCCCATGGCAGTCAGCTGTTTAGCAAATCTGTGATCCTAAAGGGAGTCCTGTCCATCTTACGTACTGCATTTAAAGAATCGCTAAGCTGTTTTTCATCAAGAGACACAAGTTCTTGTACTGTATTGCATTGTGTCCAAAACCTAGTGAGCTTCTTATGGACCAAGCTTTTTAAGGCATCATCTACATACGTTTGATGTCTGTTCAAAAACATAGTAAACATCACCTTCATCTGCTTGTAAAGAAGGCAATCCCAGAATGCACTCCAACAGCATACTGGAAAAAAACTTCCAAAATTGTGGACAAAAATGAAAAAAAAAATTGTTTATACACCAGCCTGAACTCACAAGAATTCGTACATATTTTACGAGTTGGCTAATTCGTATGAATTAATAAAAAAGATTATCATAAAAACGTGACAGGAATCAAGGCAAATCGTACAAAAATGTACGAATGTGTTCGTATGAATTAATACGAATTGTAAAATACGTAAGAAATTGCCATGAGCATGCTATCTAAAATAGATTATATGATAAATATAGATCAGCATGGAAATATGAATTTTAATATTCATGCGGCAGTCTAAGCAAAAAGGTGTAGAAAAAACACCATTAAAGGGGTGGTAAACTATTGTTTTTGAAGGTTTGATTCTGTTTATAAGGGTGCACTGTAACACATGTTCATGCTTTGTTAAAATTTTTTAAAGAAAAACATCACAGTTTTTCAATATTTTACCTCAACTTAGATGAATTAATACATACCTTTTAATATTTCTACAGCGCTTCTTGAATGTGTTCAGCCTAGCCCCATTCATTCCTACGGCTCCAAACAAAAGTTTTATTTTGTGCCACCATACTTACTCGTGTAACTACTCTTTTAACAGTCTTTAAATAGTGAAAACATGGAAGTGTTTGGTGGCTTTTAAATTCATCCCTGTTCAGTGGCGGTTCTACACGGAGGCCAAGGGTGGCCCGTGCCTCTGTAGACATGTCCCTGGCCACCCCTGTGGCCACCCCGTGCTGACCAAATAAAAAAGTATACATTTATTTTGATTTTACACACGAGCGCCAAAAGCGGAACTAATGGGACGCAACGTACACGGGCAAATTAGAGCGGCGCACCCAACCACTGTAGCCGCACTGCGGGTGCTGCTCGGCGAGTGTCTTAATTTGTTCCCAATCTCCCGATATTGTGAATGTGTATGCAGGTTTGGGCACTGGTAAGGACTCTAGCTCACTTCACATTGGGACACTGTTCACTTGTTCTCCTGTGACGTGGCTGCATGTTGTGATCATTCACAGCTGTCACTCATCAACAACCGGCAAAACCAACATCTCGCTAACTTTTTAAATAGTACATTGTAAAAGCGCTGTTATTATGCTCTTACATATATGTGCATAAAATTGGAGGAATATAATTAAATGTTACATATAAAAATGTTTACAATTTAAATATTATTTTAAATATTGATTAGATTGTGGTCCCTAACTGTCTACCAATGTGTGTTTATATGTAAACTAAAACAAACGTTTGTCTTCATAAAAGTTTGCATTTCATAAAGTTTATTGAGTAGGCTCGCATGATTTTCGGTTGGAGGGCTTTAGAAAAGATTTCAGATCCTCTTTTGCACCTGCACTCACTCTTGTATTAAATAAATATTTATATGATTGTAATTTGTGAAGTAAAATAAAGTTTAAGGGGTGGTTTCCCGGAAGGGGATTAAACTAGTACTCGACTAAAATAAATGTAAGATCTGTCCAAACTGAAAACAACTTGCAAAGCCATCTTAAAATATATCAGTGCCCTTTGTTTTGCTTCTAAATGCACACAAGTAATGTTTTTAGTAAGGCATGTTTGTTAAAACTAGTTATATTTCCTAATTAAACTAAGGCCTAGTCCTGTCTTAAACTAATTCCTATAACTACCCCTATAATCTTTAAATATCATTTCTTGCCATTTTTATGTGCCCCTCTGGTAAAACACAGGCCCCTCCTTGGCCCCCCTAGTGAAATTTGTCTAGAACTGCCACTGTCCCTGTTTAGAGCCATAAGAATGAATGGGGCTAGGCTAAATGCTAACACATTCACAAGGAGCTATACAAAGATTAAGAGCACGCATTGAAAAAAGATAGGTATGTATTAATTCCTCTAAGTTGAGGTAAGAACTTAGTAAAATATTGAAAAACTATGGTGTTTTCCTTTAACCACATATCACACATTGTCCGGAAACGTAACGCCCGTACCATTACAGGTAGTTGAAGGTGCTCTGGTGTACTGTAAACAGTGGCCGAATTTGAGCCCGAATCAGACCCAGGTAATATTATATATAGCACAGATCTTACAGGAGATTTCAGTATGGTGTGTGTGTAGTCTCATACTTTGTAGATACGCTATTATTTGTAGCTATTATTTGATTACAGACTGCGGATCTACAGAGATCGCCACTGACTGTAAAGCACTGTTAGATTTGTCTTTATAGAACGTGGGTAGTCAAATATCTGTCCCTAGAACTATGATCCCACTACAAAAACAAACCATGGCTTTACTACGGCGGCCAACAAAACACAGAACCATGTTTAGCGCACCTGTAGCTATATGAGCATGCGAGTAAGCACTGCATAAAGGCTGTAATGAATTGAATCGATTAAAAAAAATTTATCTAATTAATTAGAGGCTTTGTAATTAATTAATAGAAATAAATCACATATAAATATTTGACCTGAGAACATTGAGAGGTTATTTTTTCACATGGATTTTTAGTATACCATGAATAATGACTGAATACATAAGCTTAAGCAACAAATTTATTTTTGTTCAACCAAGTCGTTGTACCCGGAGTCGGGCTAACGTCCACGCTAGCTGCTATATGTTTTGCATTAAGATGATACTTGAGGCTCGATGTGCTGCGGGTGATATGGG
Source organism: Paramisgurnus dabryanus (assembly GCF_030506205.2). Lineage (NCBI taxonomy): Eukaryota > Metazoa > Chordata > Actinopteri > Cypriniformes > Cobitidae > Paramisgurnus > Paramisgurnus dabryanus. The sequence continues at coordinate 28,361,751 of NC_133353.1, forward strand.
AATTCCTTGTTGCATAGCTTACACACAACCATGCTCTTATCGACGCTTCCATCCGTTCATTTAAAAAAAATTCTCATCCACAGGGCCAACCAAAGCGATCTCATCAGCTTCTTCGTTCATGTTCACTGTGGTTTGTTGTTGTCTGAAGTCATGGACGCTAGTTGGTGCTCCAGTATAATCGGTCTGCCGAAACTCATCCAATGAGAAATGTTCCGCGGTGCAAAAATAAGTGCGATTAAAATACATTAAAAATGTTTAACGCATAATTTTTTGTTTAATTAATTAATCTTAATTAACGCGTTAAAGTCCCGGCCCTAAAAAAGACTACTATTAAAGGTAGAATAAAACTTTTTTGAAAGCAGAGGGTGTTTTTATTTGATATATTGTATGTTTATACATTTAAAGTAGAACATTTTCTGGAAGGCATTTAACTTTTTTGAAAATCATGAAAAATGCTGGCGCTGGCTGCCAGCGTTTTTAAAAAACGCTGGCGGGGAAAGAGTTAAAGAATAATTTATTAAAATAATAAATAAATAATTGAATTTAAACCCTGTGGATGCTTGTTCCCGGGGGCAGGGTTTGTGTGAGTTTTGGGGTTTGTAATGTCACTATCCCGGGAAGAAGCTTGCTGTAGTCCATCCAACCATTCGTTGTAGTATTTAAAAAGTGATTTCTGTTAAGAACTTTGAGCTTTGTAACTTTGCAGATGTTGTTTATGCTTAAACAGCAACATTACGCACTAACTGAAGTTAAAAATGTGAAATCAAAATCAAGGACCCCTTTAAAACAACAGAAATTGTGCATAGTCTGTTTATAGGCATTCCTAAAAGTTATATAAAGCCGAACAATTATATAAAAGCATTGACGTTTCATCCAGCTCTTGCTATTTTTGTGTGCATTGTCCATCAGCCGTTCAGTGAACAGTCTGAGGGCGTGTCGTCTGAGGTTCAGACTACTGTAGATTCTGTTCTTAAGAAAAGAAAAGAAGAGCGCCAAAGAAAAGAAGCCCGTATAGATGATGTCATGGCCATGCCCTTTGAATGTGTATACTCAGACATGTTTTTAGGTGCTTCAGAAGACTCTTTGTTTGAACTAGGCTTGCAACCTAATAACTCTTATTGTGCGATGAAGGCAGATGCAGGAGCTCACACACCCACACGTACTGTACAAGGTGCTTTTGCCATTGTGTGCAATACATGGCCAGTTGAGGAGATGAGAAAGAGCACCATATGACTCTGATTCATACTGCAGTATTTAGTGGTATTTATAGAACCTGTTAAGGGGTGTTTCCTCAGTTCAAACACTTTAAAAATGTGCTTATTATGTGCAACCATACAAATGGGAATACATTTTATAGCCATGCGAAAAGTCACTTGTACAAACAATTGTCAACAATCTGTGACAATCAGTGAACAATGTGTAAAAATCCTGGACAGATATTTATATATACAGTAGGATACAATTTTTGAATACATAGATCATGGGCTTTATCTCAGGGAACGTGCATACAAATAAAATGTGTAGCTTGAACACATCTAATATATACAGTATATATTACATTATACAACCATTAATACCATATACAAGCCTGGTCTCATTGTTAATACGCAGTATTAAAGTGTACCTATTTCATTGCTAAAACAACGTTATTTTGTGTATTTGGTATAATACAATGTGTTTGTGTGGTTTATGGATAAAAAACACGTAATTTTTCACATACCGTACATTTTTGTAGCTCCAGATATACTGCTTTCCTCAAGCACTCTGATTTTTTACAAAGCTCATCGACTAAAAAAGATTGGCCAGCTAATCTGTTGTGATTGGCCTGAATACCTCTGACGTCAGCTGGAAATATGACGCTCTTTACCATGTTTGAAAGATTCGCCCACAATGCAATGCTGACAGGAGTTAACTAACAGGCTGTAAGTAGCCTGGGTTTTCCCATGCTGCCTTGCGCGCAAATGTATTCATGCTGCAAGTCTAGCATGGAAGCTATGGACCAATTTTGCCCCTGAAATAGGGAACCAATCACAGAAAGGGGAGGGGCAGTAAGACGATGACGGCATCTATGCGACACACCGAAGCAGTTTTGTTCATCCAACACAGCAGCAGACGCAAAGTTACTTTTCAATGCAACCTTAGATAGTGTTCTAAGTAGTTTTGAACGCAAGTTTATTTAAAAAAAAGAGCAACATTTGGCGTTAAACAATTTCATATCCAAGAAGGATGTTTGGATATGGCAAGACATGATAGCCACTGCGTTTTATAGCACCAACCTGCTAGGCATCGTCGTCAACGAAGTACAATTAACTTATAAATGGTAAGTGGTATTTATTAATATCATATTGTCATTATGCCTGTACTGTGGTTGTCACAGTGCCACTAAGTTGTGTTGCTTTTCAATATCAATATACAGTTTTGTTGCAGCTTTCAACTGTGTGCACACGTACCAATAAATGTTGTTTACGTTTGAATTTATGTCGCTCTACATACGTCATCTGGTATAATTGAAACGATTGGCTATGAGCTACATTTGTAGCGCCCAATAAATGGCTCTGGGCATTCGTAAACCACGCCTCAAATACGAGAAAATGAGCATAGGGTTCCTAGACCACGTTTTATTCTCTATGAGACTGGTCTGGTGTTAGCCAATAATAATTATAAATTTAAATAGATGCTACAGCGTACAATGTAGACGTATTTGCAATATTTAATCATTTTATTATTACGTTTTTACAGCTACAAATCGTAAAACGTTTATAAATTTTTCATATCATAAAGATTGCGTCATAATTTACCTTTAACCATTTTATCAATAATGTTACCACCCTAATGCATAACAGACAGACAAATGCAATCACAATAATTTTTTTATTGCTAATTTTTAAAAGCAGTACCAAAAATCGTTCGATATTTACATTTGAATTCATAAAGAACGTGAAATTTGACGTTTACGGCGGTTGCTGAGAACTTGAATCAAGATCGCTGGATAAAGGGTTGAATTTTGAATTTTTTAGGTGTGGATTACATCAAATGAATGAAAAAAAAATGAATTTATGTTGTGATTTGGCGTAATTATTGTCGCATAGGAGAACAATGAGTCATGGGAAACAAACAAAATATTGCAAACCGGTTAAATGATTACAGAAATGTTATTCATTTTAAAGTGAAGTCTTGTTTATTGTATAGTTTCCTGAAAGTCATAAACATTTCATTGGTTAAATTAGTAAACTGTCTTAAATAAATAAGTCAGAGATTACATCTGAAAACATGGCATTAATAAAATTAAGAAATGCAAATACCCACTATTTTAATAATTATATACGTACAAATCTGTACGTTTGTAAAGCTGGTAATACGTGAATAATTAATGCATTAGTCCTGGCAACACGTCGATATTATACATTTCATTATGTATGAAAACTTAAGTAAATTTACACGTTGTACAACCACACTTTACATAGACTACACACATATTCTTATGAGATCACTTGCATAGTGTGTGTGTGTGTGTGTGTGTGTGTGTGTGTGTTAAATGTATTTAATTTTAAAGTATTTTCCAAGTAAACTCGCTTCTCTACATTATATCTGGGTAGGTCTGACTTGGAGTCTGGATGAGGCAAAAGTTAAAAACCCCTGCATTAGAGCACCAGTATCGCTTTCATTTCCCTTTTTTCTTTCTTTTTACAACTTTATAGATGTCCTACCTCTTTTGCAAATTGAGCTGGTCGGCTTTAGGAATCAGAGGACCATAGAGGTCATTTCATTGGCTGACCCTCTCTACAGGGAATAAAATAACAGTGAAAACAAAGCGTGTGCCGCGGAGTGAGGCGAGGTGGTGGGCCGAGCGATCTCAGAGGTGTGACAGAAACGTTGGCAGCAAACCGAGCCAGGTGGACACTGTGAGGACCCCAAGTCACCTAACAATTTTGTTACTCTAATACAGCCCGACACACCCGCGACATTAACCCCGCACCGCACACGCGCCGGTGTCAGACGACAACAGCCTCCTGTTGGTGAAATTACATGAGAAAATAACTGATTGTACAACTAGATCTTTCCCCACCCCGTAATTGAAATTGTCTCATCAAACAAAGAAAGGACATTAGCGTTGTCCTCCCAGTGGTTAGAGGAACCACTCAATATGTGTTGTTGGCAGAAGAATGGAATCGTTATATCACAACCTTCAGTATTCTTGGCCCTCAAACAAATAAAGCCATGTGATGTTCTGAAGACGCCCCTCATGTGACAGTGGAAAAAGAGGACACTGTGCCGGACATCGGCGTCTCTCCTATTCTTTTCTCCTCTGGCTTGCTCTCTCCCTTCGTTTATGCCTTCCATCCATTTTCTTTCTCCTAGGTGCCGAACAAAGCCAGACAAAAGAGACTCAGTTTGTGCACAAAGCAGGAAACTTTGCGGTTCAGTAGCATGTCATATCACAAAAGCCAGAGGATCAGAAGGATGTGTTGCTAGGCGCCGTGATTGTGTCAGCACTGCTGGCCAGAACATTTCCTTACAGGTGAACTTTTAAATGGAGACTGACAGATATATGCTTCCTGCTATTTTATAAAACGGCGATACCCAAAGCAGGCCAAGATCCTCCGCATCACTCCTCGAGCCAATCATCTCCGTTTAAGGTACGTGACACAGCAACTGCCCTCCTGTAAAATGCAGACCCAGGGGGATTGCTCTGTTTCGCCATGTTTGGGCAGCTTGGAACGGTTCAAACCGGGTTCAGGAAAGAGCATGTTTGTGAGGGTACACAAGAACTACAGGAACCCCTTCATGTGCTCAGTTAGTGTTAGAATGTCAAGCTAAAAAAATGAATAATTGTGGCGTTTTTCATCACAGGAGTCCGGTGTCATTATAAACACGCTGTAGTTTTGACCCATAAAGTCGAAAGGGCGTCGCCAAATATGGTTAATGACGTATATTCCTGTATCTGTCAGCACGTGTCTCGCTGCCAAAGTTTAATTTGAAAGACCCTTTGGAAAACAACTAGTTTCCTGTAGAATTCACATAAAATCTCCAGAATTAGGATAGGGGATTGTTCCTTTAAAAAATTGAAAAGGTGTGGTTTGTCCATGTGACACATAAAGTATAATAGTGTCATTATTTAATTAAATATGTTATAGGTAAATTAAGTAAATGTGTGTAAATATAAATCTCATTGTAAAGTTGTGTCCATGTGTCCAAAATGTTTAAGGTGAAAATAAAGGTTTGGTTCCAAAACGCAATAAATCCATTTTGACTAATTTCAGTAAAAATTTATTTTCTGTACCAAGATGAAAAACATTCACATAGCATTTTTAGGTTATAAAAACATTAAAAATTCAAATCCATAATTTGATTTTCAAAGATTTATTATAAAAACAGATTATTTTTTCTGCAAAATGCTATAAATATATAAATGTGCATTCATCTTTGCCATGTTATATTTATTTAGTTGACTAGTGGTATACACTGATTAAAAAAATAAACATTAATGGCATTTATCAAAGCACTTACTTTGTCATGTTAAAAACATAGTCATAAATTCCGTCATCCTTGGGACGTCATCACTGAACTTTTTTGACAGCGATCAGCTGTAAAATGTTTTGGTCCAGCTTGATTTTCGTTGACTTTGAGTCAAATAATGGAAAGTTTTTCAATGTGTTAACATGACAGAAGCTTGATGCTGTCGTGCGAGAACAAGCAACAGCCGGCATTTTTTCTTCGCCTGAGTGCCTTTCACGTAAATTATTAGATTTTGATGGCTTACGTTTCTTCTCCGCCACAGAAAACCACCACAGGTTTATCAATGCCATCAAAAGTATTGTTTTGTTTTTGTTTGTTTGTGTGTTGATCACAAAGTACAAAGTAGATGAGGAAAACTAGGATTCTGTGTGTATTCAAAGCACCCTCATTATTGATTTGTTGTTGAGCGTATTTATTGCATTCTGCCGTTTATCGCGTTTTAGATAAAAAGGGAGAAAAGATGACAGAATAACACGGCGGATATCGAATTTTGCGTGAAATGAAGAAATTACTTTTTAATACTGACCTGATACCATTCTGATTTTGACTGTAACTTATTTTTTTTGAAATGGTGTTTATCACGCTTGGGAACCACACTCTTGAAATGTTTCTCGTGATCTTAAAAATCGTTTGATATGACGATGGATGCTTTTATGTTTGAAATTAGTTTTGTAGATAAAAATATAATATACTATAAAATATAATAGCCCCAAATAGATGGGAACCTCTTACTGTAAATACAGCTTGAAACTGTTTGCTAAAATGCCAAGAGTACACTGGAGTACACACCAGCATTGGGTCAAAAAGGATGATCCCAAATCATTGGGTTAAATTAACCCAGAAAATATGTATATTTGACCAAACAATTGGTTAAAACAACCCAGCATACTGTAGGTCAATTACAATCCAACAGGTTGTGTTTATCCCTTTTTGAAACCTGAAAAATACCCCAGCATTTTAAAGAGTACATTTTCACAAATTAGGTTAAGGGTAGGGTAAACTTTATTGTCCCAGAGGCAAATTTGTCTTGGGCTAAAAAAAAACAGGAACTGCATCGCATAAAACACGTAGGCTTGGTTTTACAGACAAGGCTTAGCTAAAACCAGGACTAGGCCTTGTGCTATAAAGTAAGGTGCTTAAAGAGCACCTGTTTCTTTGCTTAAAAACAACGTTATTTTGTGTATTTGGTACAATGTTTTTGTGTGATTTATGGTTAAAAAACACATTATTTTCCACATACTGTACATTATTATATCTTCAGATTTCAATCTCTTCTGATTTGAAAAGCTCTGTGTCCCTGACTGGCCAGCTAATCTGTATGTTGTGATTGGCCTGAATACCTCTGACGTCAGCCTGTGACGCTCCTTACCATGTTTGAAAGATTCAGTCACAATGCAATGCTAACAGGAGTTAATTTACAGGCTGTGAGTCCAAAGCGTGAGGAATTATGATAATGTCGGTCTTCTCCCCCAATCACAGGAAGTAAACTGTTGGCTACAATCGGTGTGTTTGTTGTAGTTCAAGAAAAGAGATTTACGTTGGAAACGATAACTTGCGTCATCGTTTACTTTGGGGTTTGTACCTTTAGCATATAGTTAACATGTACTAATACACACAAAAGGAAATGAAAAAATGTGAATCGAACAATAGGTGCTCTTTAAGCATCTTTTAAAAACATGCCTTAGAAAAAGACTTACAGGTGTGTATCTTGAGACAAATCAATGCTGGCATAATTTTAAGATGTGTCAGTGCAAGTTATTTTCAGTTGAGACAACTCAATCATGTGTTTTAATCTGTGAAACCGGGAGATTGTTTAATAGCAAATAATCCACACAAGAACATAAAAAATAGAAAAAAATGAAAGCAAAGTTTCTAGGCAAAAAAAAAACACTAAAATATAACAAGGTTTTGATTTATCTTAAATTTTTTGTGCAACATAATTCCCAAAGTATATAGTTTGAGGAGTTTACTTAAGAAAATTATTCTTAAGAAAATATTTTAAAAAATGATCTTTGACTCGTAGTGCTAATTAAATACAATATGATATTTAAATCCAATAAAGACCAAAAATAATGATTTGTGCATAAAAGTGAGCAAAACCCAAACAAAACTCCCTTTGGGAACGGCATAAAGGAAATTGTTTTTATTATTATAAAATGCACAGCGTTTTTTGCTAAGACTAGGCGCCGGCTAGGAATAGGTTATAGTATTTATAACCGTGTATTAAAACAATAGAAGTCAATGGAATGTCCACATTTAGACATTCTTTGTGTGCGTGTGTTTGTGTGATTTGTGTGGAAAACTGTTTTTGTTTACCTTCGTATAGAGGCATTCATTATAGTTTGTAACTTATAACTTCACTAAGACTTTATTATTTATAATTTTACATTTAGTTGCACTTGCATTTTATCTTCATGCTCAGAGTAACTTAGATTAACTAAAGGGTTAAAAGTGCAGCGAGACTTCTAACTTGTTTGTCTGCACTCCAGTGAATGGAGTCTTGAAGTAATTTTTCCCAAAGTGAGGGTGCTGAAAGATAATATGGCAGGGGAAATCCATAAAGGCTACCCGCGGTTATTTTTCCAGGATGTCCCATTCTGACTGACAGTGTCCTTACTGGTGAGGTCCCCGAGAGGGGGAGGTACAAGGAGGTGAAAGGACATGCCAAGGTCAAATGTGTCTGTGGTCCTATTTTCTTCCTCTTTTGTGGGAGGAAAACGTGTTCCCAACAGATGGCCTCGTGCATGGAAAAGAAAGAAGGAAAAAGAAGTCGGATTGTTACTTAAGTAACAATTCTGGGGGTGGGGTTTACTAGAGTTACTAGATGAATCGGTCGCACTTGAGAGCGAACATGGATTGTGCTGACAGGTGTCTAGTGTTTCTGCCAAAAAAGCTGTGATTTTAGTAAACAGCCGGTTAACTGGTGTGTAAAAGCTTTTAATAGCGTCGTGTTTGGTTCTGTCTCGCTCTTTCTCTTCTAACAGCTTCACAAGCACAGCCCCGAAAAATAAAAGAGTCTATTCTGGAGCGTTTGTCTCGACGTTAGACCATTCACTCGATCGTGTTTGATGTTTTTCCTAGCAGTAACATCAAACAATCGACAAGCAAAACCTCGCCGAGCAATGGTCGAGCGCAAGACGTATTCATTTCATTTTTCAGAGGCACTGAAGTGCTAAACATGTTTAAAGAAACCTCCACAATGCCGCCTCCCGGGAGGTATTTCAAGGCTAAACGAGGTTAAAAGGAAGTTTTGTTGTCTCAGACAATGTTACTATCTGTCTCAATACACGATTTCCCTTTTAGTTTTGCATGTTCTTTCGCCTCCAAACAATTTTCCTTCCCCTTTCATTTTTCCCCTCGCTCAGATCAGGCATGGGTGGCTGTTATGTGGCAGTCAAACCAAGAAGCGCCGAGTGCAAAACCACTGTTCAGTTAAATAACCTTGCCAAAGGGTCTTTCCCCCCACCCCTCGCTCACAAAGCTGGCTCCATCTTTGTGTATCGAGTGAGTTAAATCAATGGCAAAATGTTGGCACTTTTCACAGGACAGTGACCAGGAAGCCCTCCCCCGCGTGATTGACACTTGAAACGTGTGCGCGGATGGAGCCAGGGGCGCTGCTCCACGCTTGAAGTCTCTGCTGGGGATAACAACTGGTGACATCTGCAGTAGGGGCCGACAGAAAGGCAGTTGAAAGCCATGTTTGTTGCCTTGGCCTGCTCAGATCTTCCTGCTTTTATGAAGCCTCCCTCCCCCCTCCTATGCTTTAATATTATGATTCAGCACCTGGCTCTTTTGAACCTTGCTTTAAAACTTCAAAAGAGGAGGGGGGCATTAAACAACATGAAATAGGTATGGAAGAGGGCCGATGGTAGAGTGTTGGCACAGTATGGGATGAGAGGTACTGGGGACACGGGTGGCGGCGAATGGGGGGGGGGTCTGTGGGGCGAGGAAGAAGGACGCTAGCAGTTTGAATTCACTCTCATCATCTTAGCGAGGGTATTTCATTTTATTTTTTCTACTAACACACAGTCATCATGCGACCGGTTCTCTGTCATCTTTAGAGTTGGGTGCTATTACCATTTTTGTAACATCAGATAGCGGCGGGGCATAATGAGGGCTTTGAATGTGGGGCTGGTGGGCTAATGCACACACAGTTTTAGGGATAATAAGGACGGAAACTAATAGGGGTTTGTCTGCCTAAAACAAGTACGGCATGGACGCATTTGTAATGGAAATAATGGAATGATACAATTTCATCTTACTGACTGGACTAGTGCTACAGCAGGTGTTGGTATGTACTTAAAGGGATTGTTTACACAAAAATGTAAAACTTTGTTATTATTTACTCACCTTCATGTTGTTTGAATCACCAGCGTCTTTTAGTTGTTCTTTAGAACCCAAATGCAGTTTTTAAAAAGTGCTGTTTGGGGTTTTCTGGTTACTATGGGAGTGGATGGTGACCACCTCGGTCACATCCACTCCCATAGTAACAAGAAAATCATTCAAAATCACCCAAAAGTGTTAAATAAATAACTTAATTTAAGTGTCCTGAAGACATTTACTTCTGTGGATATCGATGTTGTTTAAGTTGATACACAATTTAACATAAACATCCTAAAATTGCCTCAACAACAGTTCAGACACAGAGACATTGAAAAATAATCTGTGTTTGCGTTCTGAAGAAAAAGGACATTGGGGGTTCAAACGACATGAGGGTAAGTAAAACATGACAACATTTTATTTTAGGGGTGAACTGTACATGCATATTCTTATATAGCCAGAAAAAATGAGTATGCATCACAAAGAAGTATGCTTGGATGTTGTTTACTTTTTCAATTAAAGGATTAGTCCATTTTCTTAAAAAAATCCAGATAATTTACTCACCACCATGTCATCCAAAATGTTGTTGTCTTTCTTTGTTCAGTCGAGAAGAAATTATGTTTTTTGAGGAAAATATTCCAGGATTTTTCTCATATTAATGGACTTTAATGGACCCCAATACTTAACCGTTTTAATGCAGTTTAAAAAAGCAGTTTCAAATTACCCTAAATGATCTTAAACGAGGCATAAGGGTGTTATCTAGCGAAATGATTGTCATTTTTTTCAAGAAAAATAAAAAATATGCACTTTTAAACCACAACATCTCGTCTATCTCCGGTCCTGTAATGCGCCAGTGCCGCCTCACTTACGTCATCATGTCAAGAGGTCACGTATTGAAACTACTTCACAAGTGTGGAGAAAAAGGGCCATTCCGACGTTGTTGTATGTCGAATGATACTAATTAATGTCTTTGTGTCAGTTTATTGTTTCATATATGTAACATGTGACCTTTCGACGTCATTACGCAATTACGTGAGATCGCGATGGCTCGTTAACAGCTGGAGGAAGAAGACAAGTTGTGGATTAAAAGTGCATATTTTTTATTTTTCTTGCCAAAAATGACAATTGTTTTCCTAGATAAGACCCTTATGCCTCATTTGAGGTCATTTGTACAGTAGAAACTGCTATTTTAAACTGCATTAAAACTGTTAAGTGTTGGGGTCCATTAAAGTCCATTAAAATGAGAAAAATCCTGGAATGTTTTCATCAAAAAAACATAATTTCTTCTCGACTGAACAAAGAAAGACATCAACATTTTGGATGACATGGTGGTGAGTAAATTATCTGGATTTTTTTTTAAGAAAATTGACTAATCCTTTAAGTTTTGAAAGTTAGGTCAATAGCACCGTCTAAGACGAACTTGAGTTAGCTATTTGTCTTTATTAATTATATTCGCTGCTATTGAGTAATAATCTAACAACATTTAATGCACAAATTGTATTATTTATTATTGACTTTGCTGATATTTTGAATTTTTTTATAATTACTAATTTTGAAGTATATTATTTAGCCTCTATAGCTTTAGTTAGACCACAAAAATGTATAGAAACTAACATGAATTATTTATATATTTTTTAAATAACTAAAATCGACCTGAATGCCATTTTGATATACAGTACATTCTATATATAAGATTTCAATAAGTACATGTGTTCCCCCCCAAAAAAACTAACGCAACGTGCAACAAACAGAGCTGCATGAACATCTGCAAACTTTAAAGCAATCATTTTGACTCATCGCAGGCAAGACTTAGTTTCCGCTCCATCCCCGCACCTTCCTCCCAGACCTGCAGTGTAGTCGTGACGCCCTGAGCTGACCGTAAAGGCCCTGGGTAACATTGAGTCAAGGACGCTTAATGGATGCTAAAGCACAAACAAGAGAGCTCCAAGCATGCCAGAGCAGACCTAACCTGGGGCACAGACATCAAAATGCAGGTTGGAAATTTGACATTCCTGCAGGCACTAAATGCCTCGGCCCTGATTTGAAAAAAGGAAAAGAAAGGAAAAGTCAATACCCCCCTCCTGTTTCTAAACACTCACTATCTGATGAGCACGGGCAATGCAGATCTGATTTTGCTGTGACAAAAGGTCCGTGCTAAGGACAGCCTGAAATGTCTCTTGCTTTTTTCCATTTCCTCTTACTCACTCGCACACTCCCACACTCCCATTCCTGTGTATGTGTGTGTGTGTACTTGCACAAAAACACACACCCGTCCGCCACTCTTTCAGCCCTTTGATAATAATAACGACAGTGGGAAAGATTATCACAGTTGGCCGCTCGTGAACTTCAAGGTTAAAGGAGCATGGCAATTGTGGCTTTGTGTTTACCAAAGAAAGGCTAATGATGAATTAATTAACTATGGACTACGTTTGCTCTTCCCTGCATCTATCTGAGGACCTTTCACATCCTCGAAGTAGACAAATGCTTTCAGTTATAAAGAAACGTGGAGAACTTGTACTGAACGTAATACGCTTAATATAAACTCCCTTATGAATATACATTAAATGAATTATCATGTCTGCAATGTTTGAGGGTTAAAGACATTAAAATGTCATCTTATTTAATAGCTTTATTTATTTCCATTGTAAAACAAGATTTTCTAGGTTAGAAAATAAAACATAAAGTTGAGAGGCCTAAATGATGAGGATACCATTTTATACTCATATTTAATAACATGTTAATTGAAATAATACATTTATTTATAGTTTCATATTCATGTGACACAGACTTAACTTTATTATCATATATATATATATATATATATATATATATATATATATATATATATATATATATATATATATATATATATATATATATATATATATATATATATATGACCCAAACGCATATTTAATCATAATAGGCTTGAATATTTTCAGTGTTTTGAAATACTGTAATTAGATTTTCATAATAAGCTTTTATTTGATTCATGAGCGAGAAGAATTCACAGTTGTCAGAGTTTAGTTTGTTTTTATGACTTTCCATGACTTTGGTTTTCTCATTGTGAATTTAGAGGTGACATGACGGCTAGATTATGACTAAAGTTTAGATCTATAAAGCACATAAGACATAGCAGCAGGTGTTTCGGGCCTTCAGTAGACACGCAACTGGAAATGAGAAGTTCAGGGACATGGGGTGGACAGTTTGATGGATAAATTACACAAGAAGTGTAACTTAAAGCCTGCTGTAACTGACTCATACTGAGCTCCAGCATGCTGGGATGTGAGCTAGAACAATCGCAAACGTACAATGAACTGCTCTCTCTCGATCTCTCTCTCTCTCTCTCTCTCTCTGGCCGTTCAGCCATCGGCCACAGCTAACCTTCATTTACCTTTGCCTTGGGGGAATGTGGAACAATGCAGCAAATTAGAGTTAGAAAAAAAATTGGGAGAAAAGTATCAGGGTATAAAAGATTGAGGCATTTTAACATTCGGTCTCTGCTTCCATCGAATCTATTCAAATTGAAATGATGATTTTTTTTCTCGTAAAAGTGTCACTATTCAGTTTGAGAATTGAAGATCGGTAAGGTAAAAACTTAAAAGCATTGAGTGTCGTATCAAAACCACACAGAAAATGAATATGAAGTACATTTTTTATTTGCATAATTTTCAATAAGCAATCACATACTTAACAACAAAAACGTGAGAATATGAAAAAGACAAATAAAAGAGTTAATTAAAAGTTATGGTATTTAAACGAAATGTGTCGTGTCGTCTCATTCCTTTGAGACTGTCCTTGGATTCCTTTATCCTCAAAATAAGACGACACTTCCAAGCACGGTAGATTTCAAAACAAAACGGAGATGCTTTTGAAAATGCCTTAAGCATATCCTTGTAAGTATTTGTATGGATGCATATCTCAAGTGCCAGCGCTGCACAATAGTGTTTTGTCTTATAGCCTTGAAGAGAATTTTCTTAGAAACCTTTTTTGTTTCGGCATAATGTGACTCTTGTGCAGCGTTTCTTAATCCGACAAGGTAAAATGAGGGAAATATGCAGCGCTAGGACAGCACAGATAAAAGCATGCTTTATCAAACAGGCTTTTTCTGCAGTTACAAAATGTACACTACCAGTCACATACAAACCTGATTTTTAATAACTTCATAGCTTTTGATTATGTTTGTCTGAAATCAGTTTACAAGCAAATATATACATGCATTTAAACTGAATTATATTTTATTGGTAACAATTTAAACAACAGTTTACAATAACTAAATTAGCAACATTTGTACAGCTTTTATTCATTTCAGTTAATGTGAGTTTAACCGTTTTCTAATAAATATTTAAAGTCAAAAATTGTATGTGATGATAAATCCAACTATTTCAGAAACATTAGATCCAGAGGATTGTATCCAGTTCATCTGTTATTGTACTACAGGTAGGTCTCACTAGATGTCTCTTTGTTACTCGAAGATACTCAGCTCAGATGTACTGTAAGTTAACACAGATACAGAGATGGAGGAGAAAAATGGCTGGCAAAAGACAATGTGATGTAGAAAAGAAAGAAATGGTTTATTGAACAATCTAGTCAATTCTGAAACATATTCAACAGGTGTTATTATACCAAAAAAGAAAGATGATTAGACAGTGGCAGATTACTGCTTTACAACTTTCCCCTGTGAAAACCTTGAGATTGAGATATTTCCTTATCTGTACTTACAGTACGAAGACAATACAAACCCAACATAAACAGTACTTAAAGGAATCTAGAATAAGAAATTAAGAGTAAAATAAAATGAATATGCTAGAATAATACATAAGCATAAGAAGATAAGTGAAACACAACCGAAATTGTTCTGTTCTTTAACCAGATTGGTAATCTTTTCTCAAATAAACACACACACCAGTGGCGAGGCTGCATAAGGGCCAGGGTGGCACTGATCCACTCAGATTGACGGCTGGTCCACCCAGTCAGAAGAGACACAAAATATTTTTGTGGGAAAGCAGAAGAAATCACACATGAATGATCATATTCTCTTTATGTTAATCGCTTGAATACGCATCATTCAGAAATCATTTAATATTTATATAGAAAGTTTATTATTTGCATGTGTTTCTTAAACATTAACGGCGGAGTGCACAATGTTTGTAAGCCAGTGTTAATATTTGAAATCACCTAAACAAACACGCCCCTACCCCTATAGAATCTGGACCTTCTTTTAAATATTCCCCAAACATATATGCAACCCAGGCAACGATGTTGGCTAGAAGTTTCGCCCCTTACTGCTGATTGGTAAAAAGCGTGTTTTGGTAGTCGGCCCGACTCCCTTTTCCAAAGCGTTTTTCAAAAATTGTGCATTCCGCCTTTAAAATCATTTTAGACAATTTGAGTGCAAGATGTATGAGCTATTTTCTGTTCACAGTCAACGCTATCTCACGAGAATTTGTACATATTTTACAGGTTGGCTAATTCGTATTAATTCATACAACCACATTCGTAGATTTTTAAACACGGTGAAAGTACCATTTTTCAGAAAAACTTTATTTTAAAGCGAATGTTTTAGACAGAGATATATTTTTTTCTGTGGTCAATAACTCACAAGTGTGGTCTTTCAATAACAGGTGGAATTTTGAACAAATGTAAAAGTCATTTCAGTATAATTTAACTTTAAACATAAGTAGCGCATTGTTACTTAAGTAACACACAGGTAGGTCAAAAGTAACAGAATAAGATAGATTTTGACCTTGTTAATGGTAACTGCACACATATTGTGTCATTTAACTTTGCAAAAAATTATTGAGTTACATTTTAAAATTTTATTTCATTAAAGCAACACTAAAGAGTTTTTGCTCTTTGCTCCCCCTACAGGTTAGAAGCGTAATTGTTCATTACCACTGTCGTAAATACTGCAGCATAGCTGGCTCAGATTGGATTGTAGGTCTGCCGTAAAGCAAGTTTTTGTAGTTTTCACTCGAACTACAGGACCACTACCCGACGGTTTGAAACTTCTTTAGTGCGGTTTTGGCCGATAGAGGGCTGCAAAGCGAATGTGAAAGTGACATTCACCCTGTTTTGAGTGGGTGAACCACTGAAACTTTTTTGGAAACGTTATTTTTAGGTAAAAAAAACTCTTTAGTGTTGCTTTAAATCTTTCAAAAGCAACCTGACAGTACAAACTTAAATTCAACAATATGAACACTATGAAAATTAAACTAAATCAAATTAGAATAATACAAATTTTCAACATAATGCAATTAGCTATGGGACAAAAGTAACAAGTGTTACTTTAGTCCTGACAGGTACTCTTCACATTTAAACCCAATATACTTTTATTTTGAAAAACTCTGAGAAGTCAAACTTCAGGATGCGTTACAGCAGTGCCCCCCTTGTGTACAATGCATTTTTTCACGGCCCCCCGAAAGAAAATTTATGACAAAAGAGTTTTAAAATGTAATATTTTAATTAAACAAAACATATAAAATTATACCTAGTAGTGCTGTTGGTTAGTTTGCTTATTATTTTTAAGGTTTAATTACACAGAATTCATGATAAATGAATGTATTTTATAAAATGCCATAAAACTGGGGCCCCCTGGCACCATCTCACGGCCCCCAGTTAGAAAACCACTGTATTACAGCACTAAATAACATGTAGATTGATCAGTACTGTAACACAAGAAACGAGAAACACAACGCGTTATAAGAAAAAAATGACCGCTCATGGTTGAAAACAGCTTTCTGGACCTACACACGCAAAACAGAACCGAAATAATGTGATTATTTGTTAGCTCTGTCAAGGTTTGCGTGCTAAAGATGTTGTCACAGTTTGAAATGCAAATGTAATCAGGGCTCGGAAAAAATCGCTTTGTTACTTTTGTCCGCATTACTTTCCTCCAGGTTCTCCCCTACTACTGTGAACTGTTTATATGTAAAGGTGTATTTTTGAAAGGATACAGCCCCAATGACAGACAGAGACCATTTAAAAAAAATAATCTGACAGTGTAAGCACTATAACTATGTACACATACCTCCATTTGTGTTATTTTGTAGCGTTATTCACTTTAATATTATGAGTTTTGGAAAATAGTAATAGTGAAGAATGCATGTGTGTGCAAACGTTTGATTTTAAGTGTATAAAGTGGATCGATTTGTCAATGGACGATGCTTTACTTTCACCATCTCTTACCGGGCAGCATTATAACTGAGCTGTGGGAGGTAACAAAGTGTTGGTTACAGATGCCCCAACCTCTACAGTAATGAAAAGGGCTCACCGGGTCATACCAATAGTGCTGCCCGTCTTGCATAAATATTTTACTTCACGTGAATCCCATCTTTCAGAGCTCAGGACACGCTGACTGAAGGTTTCTCCAGGGCGAGGCCGCAGGTTGACGGACATGCACAAAAAACCAGGCCCACCAAACAAAGGCCATTCAAGATGAGTGGAAGACAAGTCCGCTACTTTGGTTTCTGCATGCACCGCCAGAAGTATTAAAACGCTTGAAAGCCTTCAGTGAGAGAGACTCTGAGCCACTGATAATGTGAGACATTGTCCTCTTAATCATTGTGGAAGAGATTAGAGAATGAGAAAGTCGCTGGTGTGTCAAGGCCGAGGGCTGTCCTGTTTGGAGGAGCCAAGGACCGTACAGTAACGTGAAACAAGATTTCAAATAAAGATAATCAACTGTTTCTGCTGAGTCGCTATTGTGACGGGACACATCCTGTCTCTGTCATCAATAGAGGTGTCAAAAAGCGAAACAATACGCAAAAAGTGAAGGAGGGAAACAGTAGCTCCTTGTTATTGTGATGCAGTGTAACATGAGCTCCTTAGAAGACGACTTCTTTCATCCGAGCCACAGATCTTTTCTCATGCTGTTCTCCCTCCCACGAGGGGCCGAAAGACTCATCAAAGTTCACGTACAGGAGGAAGACCCTTCAAGTCGGCTACATTTGCCTGCTTTGACGTGACATTTTTTTCTGATACAGTTTTTTGTTTTTAATATTGACTGTTTCCTGGTTGCATTTGCTCTGATCATTTGTTTTGAAAGAAACGGATTGTGAAAAAAAGGTGTAGACAGCACAAGTGCAACTACTTATATTAATGCATTTGGCATGTGTGTTTCCTGGGTTTAAACCCATGACCTTTTGCCCTGCTTATGCAATGCTCTACCACTGAATTATATAGCAATACTACATTGGAAGTGTTCCTGTATTAAAGACAAAACTAGTAAACATCTGTGAAGTTTGCATGCGACTTTAATAAATTGTGCTTACCATCATTTATCAAAATATCTTCTTTGTGTTCATCAGAAAAAAATCATACAGATTTAGAACAACATGAGGATGACCAAATGATTTTCATTTTTAGGTGAACTATCAATCAATGATTAAAATCAAACTTGAACTCATCATTAGATTACAAGACTTTAATCTGAATTTCACTGATGGGGTCACATAAATATATGCAATTACACTAGGTAAATCAATATAAAAAACAAATATGTTCTTTGTTCGATCATCGCCATAGAACAACAGTCTGTAGACGGTAACATCCAGTGCCGTGAATGAAAAGAGGACAGTATTTCTGAGTGGAATATGTTTTCGTGAAGTTATTATCTCAAAGCATCACTGGCTGAGGTGAGGAAAGCTTTCAGTGTAATTTGCTTTTTCCGCAAGCCAGTTAATGTACCTGCTCTGTGGACGGAGAACTGCAGTGTATAATTACCACTGCATGCACTCTGCTGGCTAGCATGCCAATTATTCTCACCAGTTAGTTTAGTTCATCTAATCATGTTTTTTTTCCTTGTTTTTATTTTCAACGACTTTTGCACTAAACAATCCCCGTCACGTCGCAATTTTCATACAGAACAAAAAGCGTACCGTTGGTGGGGAACACATAGCGCCGATGCTAAGCTAACTAGCACGTTTTTCATTGCTCGGTGGCACCTGTTTGATGGAGAAAAGAGTGGCTCGTTTCTTTCTAGTTGCCTTGTTAATTGTTAATTTTACATCTGTGACACCAACAGCTAGGTATTAAACTCTTAGCCGCAATCGAGAAGCTAACAAAGAGAACGCTGTCAGATGTTGCAACAGACGGAAAATGTGCACGTGCTAATTTGTCGGGGTCTCTCTTGCCCGGAGCGCTCGCCACCAAGCTGTTTTTCTCTTGCCGGAAAAGAGTGGGTTAAAAATAAATAAGCATGTTGCAGTGTGTCACGACAAACAGATGCGAAGAGGGAAAAAACAAACAAATGCAAGACACATATTTGGCTCAAGAGCTGTTTAGGGGTCTGATCGTTCTTGCACTAATTTGTGTGAGGGGAGTGTAATCATGACAAACATTTCTATCATTACCAGGTAATACGAGTTAATCGTTTGGTTTACACTCTCCGGCTGACATACCATTAGAGACTGTGCAGACACTGTAACTAGAGCATTAATAAATTCAAAATGTGCCTATTAGGATGACAGCTTTGGAGGTGCAAAGGAATAACAGTTATCACTTGGCAGAAGCTGATCTCGCCCCATCTGCTGAGACTTTGCATATATTTTCAGCTTCCTGAGCAATGATTAGGGCTGTCAGAACCTCTTTAACCTTCTAACTGCTGGTCCCAACTGGCCCTAATTAGAGATTAATGATTTCTAAAGACACAGGCTGTGATGGAAACTGCCTCTGCTGTTTATGTACAAATTAAGCACCAATTACTTTGAGCATCAGTGCCACTATTGACGTACGGCCGAAATATCCGACGCAAAAAGGGCAACGGTGAGACCCTGGATGAAACCTCTTCCGATTCTTTCGTCGAAAGAGTTGGACGAGACCCCGTCTCCGGCTAGTCGGTCAAGAACAGGTACTCTCCCGAATACATACGAACCATCATTCCCTTTCTCCAACGGTCGCAAAAGTCATTAAGTTAAACAATGAGCAATTATTTGATCTTTTTCTCTCTCGAACAATCAACCAAGGTGCTTCTTTCATCTCCATGCTCTCTATGAGCGCTCCCCGAGTAAACATCGCGAAAATCACGGCAAAAGGTGTGATTAATCTTTCATCAAAAAATCTCTCTTTTACTCAGTTTTATGATATGCAATGTCTGTCATTCCTTCATTGAGGGAATGTGGAATATCTATAAAATATTTAGAGTGCATTCACTTCCTTTTCGTGTGTGTCGGGGCTGAAATGTTGGCTGAGCTGTTCGCTCAACTCTTTGAGGCCATCTGGAGAGCCTGCTCACGTGGGAGAAATCCAGCGAGGCTCTCTCTCGGCCTGCCCAGATGATGGTAACCCCTGAGATTCGGTGTCGCACTGCATTGTGGGATCAGACAGCTCGCGGGGACGCTAAGGGAAACAAAGAGCCCCCAGCCCTTGCCAGATCAATCCAACAACATCAAAGGGCCTGACAACTACACAGGGCCTATCAAAAGTGCACCACTCTGCCTTGCCTGGCTCACAGGTTAGGGTTTCTTTTTTTGGGGAAGCTCTAGTTTAGTGCTTCAACTTAAGCCTCACCCCGTCGAGGATACATGGTGTAATTTTGCACCCGTCTGTATTAACGTGTGTGCACAGATGTGTGTGCGCACCTGGTGTGAAACGGTGTTAACTCGTAATAACTTAATTACATGGATTCCTGGGATCGTTGGGAACGCTGATAGAATTGACATAAGTGGAAAGAGATCTCATGTGTGGTGTTGACAGCTGGGGCGGTGGATCTCTCCATGGGATCTTTCCTGTTGTGCGATCATTATGGACTACAGCTTAATGTTATTCTTTCCAAGTGTAAGCAGTTTTTTAGGTAATAATAAGTGAATGTAATCTGAAAGGTTGTGTTATTTAAATAGTTTATTTAAGTTTTGATAAAACAAAGAATGTGTCTCAGGTTGTCCTTAAATAGTATTTTTAGTTAGTGCTAATAAGAAATTAAAGCCTAACAGCAGTTTGCATCGACATTTATAGAGAAGGATCAATCTTCTCCTCGGTTCTCTTTGTGCAGATCTGCTGATGTCAGAAGGTGTTGGCCCAAGCCTACATCACTTGGCATGGCCCAGAAAGTCTCATGAACACACAGACGAGACAAAGAGGTCTGAAGGCGAGCCAGCATTCGCGGGCACTTTTGTCATGTGTGCTCATGTGTGACGGGGTGAGATCACCCAAACCACATGCACCTGAGTCTGTTTTCTCCACTATTATTCACACTAATCTCTTCACTTTGAAGGAGAGAGAGAAACTGTACACACCTTTTAACATCCTAACAAATCCCGAAGAGCGAATTAGCTTCTTCGTCTCACATTCTATGGTGTGATCTGTCAGGAGTCCCTATGGCTCAAAAACAAAATCATGCGGGTTCAGTTTCTAGAAAACACAGAAACTGATGATGAAATTTACATTTATCAGTCTTGTCACAAATGCAGGAGAGACTGGTGTGGATTTTGTAGTAGATACTTTTATAGTAGGGGAGAGCGGGGCACAACCTAACGCTTTTTGGTTTTGTCTCAATCATTAAAAAAATATTTGAGTTTTATTAATTATATTTTTACACAAGCAACACACACATCTCGGCTACAAATGAACATTTGAAGTTTGGTTCTATTACTTACCATTCTTGGACAATTACACCAAACGTGACAGAAGTGCAAACGTTACAACTTACCCCATAGGTGGGGTTAATTGTAACAGGCAGGGGGAGAGTTGTAACACTTGCTAAAAATTAAGTTTGCAGGCAAATATTTCAATACCATTTTGTCTATATACTTAAAGTGAATATTGTTTATATATCTGTCTATAATAGACAGGTATCCACACTGTATTCATTCATCCAGCCCTTTTCTCACAATAGTTCAATTATAAATGGATACAAATGTCTAAATATGTGAGAAAAAGCAGCACAATTATAACAAAAAATGTGTATGTGACCCAGTCTGTAAAAACCATACTAAAGTATCAAAATCAAATTCTGAGATAATGAACATCAAAGTCTGATTTTAGCCATTCATTTCATTATGATTTTAATCTTTGACGTGACCTTATTCAATCAATATTAAAGATATGAATAAAAATAAATTTTGACACACAATGTTTGATAAGACAGGCACATTTATTTTGTTAGCAGCCAGCAGTCATTCGTGTGTAGCCTATTTAAAACAACGGCAAGAATTACGCTAAAGTTAGCGGTTTTCATATCGTAAGTGCTGAGGGGTTAGTTGTAACACAGCGTTAAAATTAACCCCGCTGGGTCAAAATATTTTCAAGGCCACCAAAAAAGTTGCTAAGAGCTGCAGACATATTTCAAAACAATGCTATGTTTTAGTCAACAAGACACTGATTAATATGACATTTTGATTTCGGTATCTACACACCCAATTCAGAAACCAAAAAAACATATGAGGAAAAAATGTACTTACATGCCACCAAAAAACTCTTTATACCTTTCCATAAATTAGCAGGAGACCATATTTCGGCAGTGTGAAAACATTACGGGAAAAACAAATTGCTCAACCTTGTGCAACAACGTAAACGGTCCGTGTTACAACTTACAACTAACCCCGCTTTAGTTTTTGTCCCACGCACCCCTACTATTATGTAGATATTATTAAGTCTTTACCCCCACTTATAACACTAAGCATGGCAGTATAACATCTAAAAGTCTCCTTACTTTACTCTCAAAGCAAAGATTACTATGATGATTTATAATTTTGAGCTGACAGGCTGGATATCGCAGATAATGTCAGTTTGACATAATTTTACCCTAACCACATTAAGTACATCAAGTAACTTGCAATTTTATGTTTCAGACAAAGAAGCAAATGTGCAATGTGTTTATGTTGTTTATATGGTTAAAAAACACATTATTTTCCACATACCGTACATTATGGTTGCTCCTCAATGCCCCAACTTTGCAAAACCTGTCAATAGGCTTTATGCCCGGCTGCACTACTTCCTGAACTTCAGCCAGCTCCTTGTTTCCTGTCTGCCATTATTGGACAAACTGATTAATCCAGGTGTGCCTGACCTCAGTAGTCACAACAACAATAATCAGACACACCTGGATTAATCAGTTTGTCCAATAATGGCAGACAGGAAACAAGGAGCTGGCTGAAGTTCAGGAAGTAGTGCAGCTGGGCATAAAGCCTATTGTTACAAAACTCAACGTTTAGAAAAGCGCATTGTGCTCCGATAGGCCAGCTTGTGATTGGCTGAATACCTCAAGCGTGTCATGGAAATGTGACGCTCCTTACCCTATCTTGAAGATTAGCTCCCAAAACCAATACTTTTGGGAGATAATATCGTCTTTTCTACCTTATCAATATGAGCCCGGATGTGATCCAGAAAATGCAAATGACCAAGCTGATCAATCAACATTGCTTGAGCAAAATGTAACAGATTGGTAAGGTTAGGATACTAAAACATAAAACGTGTCTGCATTTGTGATCGTAGAAACGGCAAAAAACAAGTGCTACTCTACAGTGCTCAAAACGCAAATTATCTAAATTGTTTATTACCTAAATATGAAAACATACAGTAGGACAGGCTGTAAGTCAGAAGTGGGTGGAATTATGATAGTGTGCATTGAGTTCATGTCTACTAGTTAGTAAACTGTTGCCTACAATGTGCTACAAATTGGACACGATAACTCGCGCCATCATAGATTTTGGGATTTGTAACTTTGCAGGTTGTTATCATGCTAAAACACACCTAAACACCAAAAGAAATTTAAAAATCATGAAAAAAATAGGAATCTTTACATTTTATTCAAAAAGCTTGTCGCATTTGGTCACAAGACACGTGTGAGGCAATGACTTTTGACACCCCTGATGTAAAACCTGATGTAAAACACCTTGATAAGGCAAATTTAAAGCGAGTTTGGGATTTTTTGAATGTGAAAGACATAATTCACCTTTGTTATTAAGAGTAGTTCTGTACACTGTGTTTCTGCATAACTGTTAGCGATCGCGGTCCCTTTAAATGTTTGGAATGCGTGATGTTGTGGGACGCTGATCAGCGCCATTTTCTTTTTGGGTTTTGTTTACCTTTAAAAATAAAGGCCTGTTCATCATCCAGGGCTAAACACTTGGAATATAACTCACTGTGCAGACTACTTGGTAATGCGGTATTGCGGCCAATGGTATGGGGACCTATTCTCACTTTAACACTTTAAAATTCCATTGTACCGTGGGAGGTGTTTTTAATTTTTAAGGCAGCTTAAACATGCATTTTAGTCTGGGACTAGGATAAGGCCTGTCTGGGAAACCACCCCAAAAAGTATTAATACATAAACTAATTCTTTATCCATTAATCCTACCCCATACCTACACTTAAATTTTACAATAACGTCCTTACTGAGTATTAGTAAATTAGGAGTTATGGCAAAATATGTAGTTAAAAGTTAATATATGTATTCCCCAGTGTTACCGGTTACTTTTTTATGGTGCTTTTATTATTTTTGGAAAGTGACAATACAATAATCTCCACATCGCTGATAAAAAGTAGAAAAGCTACGGGATTTTCATGTCTTAAGTAAAGTATTTGAATCATCTACAATTGACATTACTTGAATATAACATGATGATGTTGTGGTGGTTGAGGATATGTCACTGTATTGAGGTTTCCTCATGAAAGTGTGTGTGTGTTTTGGACTTTTCTGGGAATTTTTCGAAAGAGCACACACATTATTACGATACAACATCAAATCTCTACGACGAGGAACCGCTACATTCTTGAGGCTTTTGAATCACATAATTTTTAAAAACTCACATCGGTTATAGAAGATAAGCACTTTTTAAAGACCCTTAAGTGCTGCATATTCTGAGAATCAGGCTATGAAGAATAAAACACCAACTTAATTGCAGTCAACAAGTCATAAGTAGCCTTGGCATAACCACGGCGCGCTCGCTGTCATTATTATTCCTTACGTCTTTGTTGCAAGGTAAATGTGAAATGTTTTTTGCTCATAGTGCATGGGAAAAGTGACCTTCATAATCTAAGGCAATTTATGGTAATTAGATTATGTTTTCAGGCAGGATTCATATGTATGCAGAAAGCAATGGAGGCTCGAACAATGATGGTAAAGTACCGCACATAAGGAGCAGACCCTTAACAGGACTTCTCTAAATTAAGACTAAAAGCTCAAGTGCCCCCTCTCCACGTCTTTGTAATAAGACTTTTTAAAAGCAGCATAAACTGTGTTTTTTGATTTCGTCTCTAATGGATTTTTTTATTTCTCTCGAACATGCATAATAATTAAGTTCTTCCTTATTAATTATAGATGCCGTTTTCTTTCATGTGATTTTTCCATCTGAGCTCAAAGCCTGTCCATAACAGCAATACTCGTCTTTGTTGAGGACTTTGTACCGATGACATGCGTGGTTTCCTGTTGTTTGCACAGAGCCCATTTGTCTGAGTCTTTCAAAACCTTTATTACGGTTCTTGATCAATTCTGGGTATTAATGCTTTAAAAACGTGACACGGCATCAACAGAACTGTTTGGTTTATTTGGGTTTGTTTGGATGGTCTTTTTCAGATCAAGTAGTTTTAAGATTGAACTCCCCAGAAACATTTAATGCAGGGTCTTACTTTTTCCTGTAAGTGACTCACCGGCGAGCACTTCCTCGGACCCAGGTTCATTCGAAAACCATTGCTAATGGGTGCTGACGGGTCAAGGTCGGGTCAGAAGGCGATGTTTGTTGACTTTGGCCTCATCCTCCCCGTGGTTTGTTTTGAGGTGTTGAAAGGTGAACTGTAAGCAGGTGGAAGCTGTTAGCATGTTCTTCTATTAATGTCCTAGAACATTGGTCTCAACCTCCTGGCCCTCCCTCCCCATATCTATGGCCCGTGTCTGCTGCCAAAAAATATAACAATCCAGCGCAGAAAGATTTTTATTTACTTAGTTTTATATTTTTTTGATTATTGATGCAAAGTTTAAGGTTCCGTTCATGCGTTGCATAACAACAACCCAAAATTGTGACATTTTAACCCAACATGTGTTCTGTCCAATATTTACCCTTTATGGGTAAACCAGCCATTTTTAGATTCTATTATTTAACATATAGTAATACAATTTTAATGCAGTACATATACACAAATATTGTGTTTTTTATGTTAAAATAGATCTGCAGCGCTCCGACAAGATGTCCATCTCAGAAATGGCCAAAAGCCAGTTTGAGTTTAAAACCCATTTTCTAGAAGAATCGACCAGATGACTGTTATAAGATATTAAATAAAGCTTAAAGTGTTAAATGGAGGCTTAATTGCTAAGATCGGATGATGATCAACTTTATTATTATCTTATAGCAAATCAAATGCTTTCTAACCATTTTTGGATATTTTTAAACATGTTCCTTAAAGCAATTCATCTCATAATTTATTGGCATGTGTTATTTATTTTAAAACAGAGCAATTCCAGCATTATAGATGTGACATTTGCAGTCAAAACTTGAAATATATTTTCTCCAGGAATGCATTAATTACCAATATATTAAACCATCTGTTTATATTTTCCTAAACCCCTGATGATAAAGTCCAGACATCAGAAAAATATCAGTTACTCATGTTTTCTATTTTAGATGAGGGAAACATGCAGGCTTATGGACATGACAATTCTGAAAAGTGAACTTTACTTAACTATGGACAATAATAAAAAATGCTTTAAAAACTTTAACAGAGACTTTGCATGGGTATTTAAACCATCAGGTATTGACATCTAAGATATCAGAATGGTTAAAACTTGAGTAAAAACTTTTCATTAAAGTTTTATGTAAAAACTACATTAAAAGGTGTCAGGCAATTTCATGCAAATGTCAACCTTTTCATAAAAAGAAAAGTTTTATGCTTATATAACAGTGGTTCTCAAACTGGGGGCCGGGGCCCCCAGGGGGGCCACGAGATGGTGCCAGGGGGGCCCCCAGTTTTATAAAATACATTAATTTATCATTAATTCTGTGTAATTAAACCTACAAAAATAACGCTACTAATCTACAGCACTACTTTGTATAATTTAATGTTTTCTTTAATTAAAATGTTATGTTTTTGAATTGCTTTTTTGTCATACATTTTCTTTGAGGGGGGGGGCCCAGAAGGAATGCACCGTACACAAGGGGGGCTGCACACTGAAAAAGTTTGAGAACCACTGTAATATAAGACCTTTGTATTTTTGTAGAAAAGTCTAAATTGTGCTTATGTCCAATGTAAATTTCTATTTAAAAAATTATCTTTGTTTAGATGTGTGCAAAATACAGTATGTGTGGCTGCCATCGGCTTTGTTGTTTTAAATGATAAAGTTTAATGACCATCCATAATTATCAGTCAAATGTCATTTAGTGTTACCTCTCTAAAAGGTTAAAAAACTCAAGAAGTTATTAGATTAGAATTATAAATAAGGATTTCATTTTATTTAGGTTTACATTAAGAGAGCTATTGCTCAAGAGTAAGGCGAACTCCAATTAAATGCAAATAAATAAAAGCTGTTATTTTTGCTTTGTTTCTTTAATACTGCATATAAATGTCCTGTAATTTCTGATTGTACAGGCTGACAAAATATTATATATGCTCAAGACGGTTTCAGTAAACATAAAGTTTGTAGATCTGTAGGCTAGAAGTCTATTTGAGATATATAGGGACGGTCTCCTGGACAGGGATTAGGCTAGTCCTAAACTAAAATAAATGTAAACAACTTGCACTGACATATCTTAAAATACATCAGTGCCCTTTGTTTTGCCTCAAAATGCACACAAGTAATGTTTTAGTAAGGCATGTTTTTTAAAACTAGTTATATTACCTAATTAAACTAAGGCCTAGTCCTGGCTTAAGATAATTCCTGTCAGGGAAACCACCCCATAAAGTTTTAATATATATAAAAAGTATTAGTAAGGTTTTTATTTGTTAACAAAAACAATGACACAAGTCATTTTATTAATTGTTCTTGGCAACACTTTTATTTTAAAGGGGCCATGGCATGAAAATCTGACTTTTTCCATGTTTAAGTGCTATAATTGGGTCCCCAGTGCTTCTAACAACCTAGAAAATGTGAAAAAGATCAACCCATTAACTTAGTTTTGGTAAACCATTCTATGCAAGCACATAAATAATAGGTTGTTGAAATATGGCTCTCCTTATGATGTCATAAGGAGCTCTTATTATAATAATACCACCCTTTAATCTGCACTATCCAACCACATAACTGTCAATTAGTGCAGAGAAAAATAGAGCGAGAGAAAATTATTCACAGCACAATTGATTTTCAGTTGCAACAAACCACCATTATTGTGATCAGTGTTTGCACTTCATCAGCTCATTTGCATGTTAAAGGACACACCCAAAACGGCACATTTTGCACACACCTACAAAGTGCCAATTTTAACATGTTATAATAAATTATTTATAAGGTATTTTGACCTAAAACTTCACATATGTGGTCTGGGGACACCAAAGATTTATTTGACATCTTAAAAAAGTCTTGTGCCATGGCCCCTTTAAAATGTTGGAAAAATAATAGAAAATAAACATGTGACTCCAAACCTTTAACTTATATCTGATAGTTTGCTGTATGTAAAAAAACCTTCTCAATTGACATCAGCAAGTAAAAAATCTGACCTCTTGTCTTTACTTACAGACAATAAAAATTGAAAACAGCCTTTCTCGAGCTGCCATGAGCAGACGTTTGCTTTCATTGGCAGTCATGTATGTGAGAATCCTTGGCACAGATCGCAGGCCATCGCAGATCCTTACTCAAGAAGCAGATGCTAACTTATCCCTGACATATTGTAAGAGAGTAAGAGGAGACACTGCAGAAGATATTAAAGCCACGACCTTCATAGCCAACCACAGCAGAAGATTTGGAGTAAAAAGGCTTTTACTTTCTAATGAATATGCCGAATGTCAAGCTCCTTCTCAGTGAAACAAGAACAGATGGCCATGAGACTGATTCAGAGAGGCAGTTATGAGGATTTCAGCAATGTTTGTGTCTAAGCAGGCTTAAGGTCTGACGAAAGTTTACCGTATTTACAGTATAATACCGCATTTCAAATATTTTCTGTGTAGATCTATTCAATCTCTCTTTTGGGTTGTTATTTTTTGTTTTGTATAATTTCCATTGTCCGTTTTCAAGAAGGAATGGGGTAGGATGTGCGGTTGGGTAAATTGTAAGTGATGTTTGTCACATGACCATATTAGGATGTGTCATATATACCTGCCTCTGATTGACATTGGCAGGTAAAATCTAATTTTGTGTCAAAGCAAATTTTAATTAAAAGTTTAATAATATGTGTTATTTGTTTTATATTATATGTAATGTAAAAAACCTTTATAATTATTATAGTAAATGCGTGGCACAGGAATGTGACATGGCCTATTTTCCTGACTGATTTATGGAAATAGTTAAAATAATAAAGAAACAATAATAATCAATACAATATTTTAATATTTTAATAATTCATGAATTTACCAAATAATGCAACTTACCCTTTATCATGACACACCTTACCCCTAACCTAAGTCATATTTCTATGGTTCTGCATTTATAGACAGTTTATTCCCATTTCAACTGATAGTAGAAATGCTATATGATTTTAATATATTGGTGAAAGCGGGGCACAACCGTACTTTTTGGTTTTGGCTCAATCATTCCAAAAATATTTGAGTTTGATTAATTATATTTTTATACACACACATATCTCTGCTACAAATTAACATTTGAAGTTAGTTTCTAGTTCTTACCATTCTTGGACAATTAAACCAAACGTGACAGAAGTGCAAACGTTACAACTTACCCCATACTGTAGGTGGGGTTCATTGTAACAGGCAGGGGGTTAGTTGTAACACTTGCTCAAAATTAAGTTTGCAGGCAAATATTTCAATACTATTTTGTCTATATACTTGAAGAAGTGGATATTGTTTATATATCTGTCTATAATAGACACGTATCCACACTGTATTCATTCATCCAGCCCTTTTCCAACAATAGTTCAATTATAAATGGATACAAATGTCTAAATATGTGAGAAAAAGCAGCACGATTATGACAAAAAATTTTTTATATGTGACCCAGTCTGTGATAACCATACTACAGTTTCAAAATCAAATTCTGAGATAATGAAAATTAAAGTCTGATTTTAGCCATTCATTTCATTATGATTTCAATCTTTGACGTGACCTTATTCAATCAATATTAAAGATATCAACAAAAATAAATTTGACACATGATTTTTGATAAGACAGGCACATTTATTTTGTTGGCAGCCAGCAATCATTCGTGTGTAGCCTATTTAAAACAACTGCAAGAACTACGCTAACGTTAGCTGTTTTTATATCGTAAGTGCTGAGGGGTTAGTTGTAACACAGCGTTACAATTAACCCCGCTGGGTCAAAATATTTTCAATCCCACCAAAAAGTGCTTAGAGCTGCAGACATATTTCAAAATTATGCTATGTTTTAGTCAACAAGACACTGATTAATATGACATAACATTGGATTTGGTATCTTACAACGAAAATAAACATATGAAGAAAAAGTTACGTACATGCCACTAAAACACTCGTTCATCAATAACTCTCTGTTAAAACATTATACATTTTCAATAATTTGCTGGAGATCATCTTTTGGCAGCGTGAAAAAAATACCAGAAAAACAAAACGCTCAACCATGTGCAACAATGTAAACAGTCCGTGTTACAACTAACCCCGCGTTAGTTTTTGCCCCGCACACCCCTACATTTAATACTGTATGTTACCTTACCTACTCTGCTGTGTAGAAGTATTTAAGTATGTTTCTAAAATTTCGCCCTGTTGCTTTAATTGCTTTACAAAGCCAGAATGAGAAGGCCTACATAATGAAGCCCTGGGAGACTCTTCTGGTGGATTTTCACAAGACTCATTCCTAGATCAGGGCACAGCCACGTCCTCTGCTCAAAGGGCTTCTTTCATTGTTTTACTGTATTATTTATAAATTGAATAATGCCATAATCTGCGGATCTGATGAAAGGGATTTCGCCACAACATAAAGCCGTGATAAAGTTCTCAGAGAGGATGTGGGAAGATTACTCGTCTCATATGGGGGGCTGTGCAATGTAGGCTATATTTTAACATCTCAGTTCTTGGGCGGTCATGCAAGAAATCGGCAGCTTATAAAAAAGCATACAAGTTGCAAATTGTGACAGATGTCTCAAAGATCGCGATCCCCCACCCACGCACGAATCCATCCTATCCCGCCACTAATATGAGAGAGGACAGTGCTTAGACGTTCTTGAGTGTAAATCATGCTTTTATAAAGGACATCCATTTGGAGTGTGTGCATTACAGGCATTCCTGTAGGTCAGTTGCGTAGGCGGCGCAAAGGTTTTGGGTTCGAATCGTGTGAAAAACACATACAGGAAAGGTATACCTTGAATGCACTGTAAGTTGGTTTGGATACCAATTGCGTAATTTTACTACAAAATGATAACATAAAAATGACTTGTGCACATTGTTTACAAAATCTATTGTGCGTTGAATGAGTCCGCTCTGTAGTTTAGCATGTGTAAACTAGATCACACTGCCTTTTATTAAAGTATGCAGTGCATTTAATTAACCTTTAATTATGTTGAGTGTCTTAAGGACTTAGTTGTTTTGTATTGTGGCTCGATGAGGACAGTGTTTAAAGACAATGCGCTATTTATATGATATGCAAATGAGGCTTGGAGATTATGGATAAAGTTTTTAATTAGACTGATCTGCAATAAAGGAGCAAATAAACAATAAAACTGTTGTTTAAAGATCAGCTTAGAATAGGAAAACATTCACTTTGTTTTCCAAAGAATACAACAGTGTATAAAAATGTATGTGGGTAAATATCTAAATTAATTGCTTTTATACAGTATGTACAACTTTTGTTAATTGTAATTAAAACATTAGATTAAAAATAAATACAAATATAAGTTAAAATAGCTTTTATATTTGATACCTTTAACACTTATCTATTTATTACAATAAACGGTTTCAGCAGAATACCCCAGAAATCAACTTATGATTATAAATCGATCAATATGAGTTTTGTGCAGGTTAGCACTTCTATTCTAAACTATTTTGTGATCTATTCTTCATTACGTCGATTTTTTTATTTTTTATTAGATACTGCATTCAACTTTTCAAAAGCGTTTAACAAAATGTCCGTGCTCCTGCTTCCTGTCTCCTATTAACCCTAATGATGAGGGATCATGGAATTAGAGCCCCGTGTTGCACACACTCCTCCCAGTCCTTCAGTAAATACTGTAAGCCCATTCCTGCTCCACAAAATAAAAAAAGTGAAAGCTCACCGTCTGCTCTAAGCTCCGCACACAGAAGGGTCGTGATCCAATCCAGAAGAAAGAGGTCTGACCATTTTTAATCCTTGTCCTTTTCATTTCTCCTACCCCTGGGATTGAAGTGATTTTATTTAAACTGTCGGCTTGAGCCAAGGGATTGAAAATCAGGATTTGAGTGATTATCGTTTTATGAAAAAAATAAAACATTATGCGTGTATATTGTGAGGCGCTGATGTGTGCAGACGGCACGGCATCAGTCTGTGGGAAATCTCTATTGTCTAAGTACATACCAGTCTAATGTATACAGTAGAAGGGTCACAAATTACCCACTTGACCCTTAAACTGTATTTATTAAGTACTTTCATAGAGCAAAATAGAGAAACATGGCACTTTCAGTTCACTCTGCGATCATGCAAAATCAGGACGTTTATTTTCTTTCAAAACATGTAGTGGTACAATATCAAGCTGTCCATGACTGGCTTTTATTGTTCAGTGTGTTACATTTACAAGCCGTATTTCTCCTTTAGATACAATCGAAAAAGGAACCAATCCGACTAATTCTCAGATATAGGCACTAGTGTCTTCCACCCACTGCTGGATCTTTCTGGATGGGTGAATCTTCTCAATTATTTCATCTGTTTTAACAAGAATGGGTTTAAAGGTGAAGAATCAAGTATTTGTTTTAATGAGTTAGCCATGACTAATGGTTGAGAAAGATACTCTAAAGCACTCTAAGCGTTCAATCTCACATAAAACAAGGCAGCTGTTTGAAACAAAAAGGACATCTGGTAAGTGTAGTTCACATACATTAAGAGGACCATTGTGTAGGCTATTTCGGGCCTTTTAAAGCTAATTGACACTTTTTGGCACAATCGATTTACTTAGCTGAGAAGTAACGTTTTGCTTGTGCTCAAGAGATCCTTTGCATCCTTAACACAGATTTTTTTAAAAATGTGTGTAAATATTTGGATAATGTAACACCTTACATAATGTACACTTTGGATTTACATATTGTAAATAAAGTCTTGTTTAAATGATTCAAATTGCCTTGATTTATAATCTTTATTTTGGTAAATACAATTATAAATCTGCACCATTTTACAAGCATTATTTATCATGCACATGTTTTAATACATCAAAAAATATGAATGACAAATACAGTATCATTATGTATGCATGCTTAATGTTTCATTTAGATGGATAATGTGATGCATATGCACCGAACACTCCCTTGTGTCATTAAATAATTCTGATGTGACAGATGTTTACTTATTTTAACAAAGCATGACTATTAAAACTATTAAAATGTGTTGTTTGTCAGGCTAGTGAGGTCAAGCAAATTATCAATTTAATTATATTAAAATAATCTACAGTATGATCTTAAAAGGTTAAAATAATATGTCACATACATGAATAGACAAAAAATAAATCCTCTCATCTTTTATTTTCATGACAAAGTTTTACGGCCGTAATTGCAATAATAGGAAGACACAAGATGCTCCCCCTCTGTTTACTGACCACCACTTCCCCATAAATTCATGAACAAAGAGTTATCGCTGCACAATCTATCGGCTCTTTTCTTAAACCAACACTCAAAATTACCTCATCATCCAAAATAAACTAGGTGTCATGCCCATTAACCACGACTGACCGAGCCCAAAGAAGCCGGTGTCTGTTTGAGTAAGCTGGACCATTATGCCACACATACATAATCCCCTGTAACATCCTTCCCTTCCTGTGTTGATTCGACTTGCATCCTCCCAACAGAATCTTAAAAAGAAGCATAAAACAAAAAGGGCTCTCCTTAGTCAAACAAGCAATTTTTCAGCTGACATCCTCATTGAGGCGAAACCAATGAAGTGGGTCAAGATATCGGGCACTCGTGTGTCTTTGTGAGCTGAAAGAGAATGCTGATGCCAGGTTATTTGGAGTGGGGTGATTGTGGCAGATGGGCCAATGCTCCAAAATGATTCCTCTTCCTCTGTTCTATTTCATGAGATATGATCTCCAGGGATTATGGCTTGTCACAACTTCAGACGTAAGTGACTGTCCTCAACCCATAGTCAAGGATCAAGGGAAAATCCCCTCTTTGGGGACAATGTGAAATAATTCCAATCTCTGGAAAGTTTGATCTGCTCGGTGCTAAAGAATGCTGTTTTTCTCCTAAGTTATTTGCCTCATTGCTGGCAAGTAAAGATTTACTTCTTTTTTTCCAACTACAATGTATGTTCTGCAAATGTCGATGCCTCATATTAAAGCAATGGTCCAGTGTGTTACAGTGATTTTTGGCACAAAAAGCAAAAAAAAAGAATACTAATAAAAATGTTTATTATTATTCATTAGCAGAATAATTTCTCCATAAGGTAAAATAATTCATTATCCTAAGAGATTTTCAATGTTACACGTTAAAAATTATGGATGCACCAATACAAAATTTCAGTGCAGGTACAGATATTTGATTACTTAAAGGAAAACACCAACGTTTTTCAATATTTTACTATGTTCTTACCTCAATGCGTGCACTTTTAATCTTTGTACAGCGCTTCTTGAATGTGCTAGCATTTAGCCTAGCCCCATTCATTCCTATGGCTCCAAACTAACGTTTTATTTTATGCCACCATACTTACTCGTGTCAATCTGAGTCAATCGGTTTCCAGTCAAGTCTATGTGTGTATTTCCACTGACTGCGTTCCGAATTCGTCACAGCTCCGGCCATCCACAGCCCTCCGGCACAAATACGCAGACCTTCTATTTTGGCCGGATGCCGGACACCTCCGCAGGGCGGAGCCATGACTTTATCGCGTGATCATACCTGAATTCGCGAGATCTCGTGTTGTGATCTGGGCTGATCCAGCAAAACATCATAATTTAACGTCATAATGGGTGGAGACAGAACTAGATATTGCGCAATCATTATGTGAATTTGCGGGACCTCATGGGTCCTCGTCACTTCAGCACGCAGCCGCTCTGCAATAAATACAAAACTGGTGGGTATTGGCGGATGGCGGAGTGCGGAGACGTAACGCAGAAGAGCCGATCTGCAGCCGCTCCGTAGTTGGTGGAAATCCAGAGTTAAAAATGTAAGCTTTTTCAAGTAAAAGTGAAAAAATGTAGGTTGAAAAAACTTCTCTTTTTTAGGTTTTACCAACTGACGTTATATTTTAACTCTTTCGCCGCCACTGACGAGAAAACGCTTCCCTGCCAATGACGAGAATTTCCGGCTTTCCGCAATACCGCTATTTTCCACGAGGTGTCGCAACTTATACAACCCGGAAGTAGTGCCTCTCGTGAAAGAGAAAGTACTCTGTGTATGTTTTAAAGATCGCTCTGCATCTGATCGCTATCAAAAGTCCTTCACAAAAATGGAATTATCTCAGCTTTTTGCTCAAAATTGGGTGTTTTTGAAGAAACCTACCCCTATTTAAGAGGTGATAAAAAGAGAAATAATGAAGGTAGGATGAAACGTTTTTTTGTTGTTGTTTGAAAGCAGTGGGTCTGTTCTTTCATTTGATCTATTGTTTGTTTATATATTTAAAGAAGATTTTCTAGAAGGCATTAAACTTTTGTGAAAATCATGAAAAATGCTGGCGCTGGCTGGCAACTTTTTTTTAAACGCTGGCGGGGAAAGAGTTCAGGTGATCCAACTTTCACATTTTACAGTTTGGTGCGTTTTTCAACTCCCTTTTCTTTGACAGGATAAAATCTGTCCTGATCATCGAATGGTTTTAACAATCGGCCGATTTCCGTTAAACGTAATTTATAGTTCACGTAGGTTCCATGGTGTAGGCTATGCGTGGGCTGTGCGTAGCCTGAAGCCCACCTCGCAAAAATGTAACAAACGCGTCCATTCTACGTGGTGCGCAAGCTCTGTAATTGATCCGCTAGAATCCTTCCCGTCAGGTAAAAAAAATCTGCATCGCATTTCTTCATAAGCATTTTCGCTTGCGACCGTAAGTACAAAGATGGGCCAAGTTGAGGAATGATTCAATTTAAACTGCAACAAAAGTCGCTGTCTATTTACCTCCATCAATGCTGGTCTTCTCAAATCATACACAACAAGCTTTTCTTCTTTAGGGGGTACTGGCTAAACTGCACTGCTACTGTGGGCTACACGCGTGGATACTGCCTGCTAGCGATCTGCATGTGTAATTGCACGTCGAGGCTGCGACGCAGAAGTCTAAATGAAAACCGACGCAGGGACTACGCCGTAGGACCAACGCATAACTATAATGAGTGCTTTAGTGGAAAAAAAGCTTTTATTTGCCGATACAGATTATAGGCTGATATATCGATGCATCACTAATTCAAATAATTTGTGATGTCACAGGTGTGTGTTTAAAGTCATAGCTAATAGTTGATTACAAAGAGTTTTTTATGTATATTTTAAATGTATGTTTTATTTTAAAACGTAGGCTTACCCAAATGATTAAAAAGTGTGCCGGCCTGGCAAACGTTTAAAGTTAAAAACTGCTTGTGGTAATAAAACTGTACCCTCAGAATTAGGCATCATAGGAAACTAATTAAGAGTCTTCACGTTACTTTCTCTTCCAAAAACACAAGATTTGCCTGCGGGGACTATTTTGCGAAGCTTAAATTAGTCCCCAGGTACCAGTACCAGACAAAGCAGTCGCAAAATTAAAGAGTGAACGAGAAGCCTTATCTTTCTGTTAAATGACCAGTTCCCCTATTTAACACTTCAGACAGGAAGTAGTAAGTGGGAGTTAAAAAAACTTCCGTGACATGGCCTAAGTGGACAGACTCATTCAAGACAGAGTTTAGACACGTGCTCAAGTGCTCAGACAGACGGAAGTGACCTCTCTTGCCTCTACGCAGGATGTTATGGTTTACTTAACGCTTCACGGTGGTGTACAGACAAGGTGCGCACTGCCCTTCACTCGCATACTACGATGATTTATTGCAGAAATGGGCACTTTTTTCCTTTTAGGAAGTCTTTGAGAGCTCAAACGAAGGATGCAGCTTTATGGCTTCGGGAGTGGGGTTGTCTTTATACCTGAGCTAAATTGATGTCTACAAGCCCCTGAATCAAGTGTACGAAAATAGACCAAGAGGATATTGAATGAGATCAAGCAGTTTTGCTTTAAACTTAAGAGGACAAAAAAGAATTTATACAGAATCGTCAATAACAATTCACTTATTGTCGCAAAAATTTGCCCACTAAAGCGCAAGCGATGCCGGCAGACAGAACGTGACATGAAAGACGCACCTGTTGTTTGTTTTTCTCCAGAAGGAGCAGGTTGAGAAAGTCTATTAGCCCCTCGGAGAGGCTTCGCTCATGGATAATGCATAATTCTCATATGATGTGTGTCAAATGGTTAAACACTGGTAACAAGCAGAACAAAACATCACCTTAACATAAGGAACAACACATGCTTAATATCTCTCTCCATCTTTCTTTCTTGATCATCCATTATCACATCGTTCTAAAAAAACACGTAAACATGTACCAGCTGTGCCTCTCTAAAGCAAATCTATTAGTCCTCTTTATAGATCACTAAGAAATTGAATTTGCATGCATCCTCAATTTCTAATAGAGGTTCATTCTATTACAGTTTGATAATGAGGATTTTCTTGTATCTAGCAGCAAAGGTGAAACTGGAACCAGTCAGGCCTACTAACACAAATTCCTTAAATACACACAAACATGCACGCACAATACCTGTTCTTTAGACTATAAAAAGTTTGATTGGCTCTTTGGGGAACCAAAAATATTTTTATACCATTGCTTTGAATAGCCTTTTATAGCACCTATATTTTTAGGAGTGCATGCCAACATGATTTCCTAATTTTTGCATATACATAGGGGTCAAAAATGGTCTCTAGCTATCACCGTGCACCTAAAGAGTTAATTTTAGTACATTAGTTCCTCAAAGATACATTGGTACCAAATGCAGGGGCGCACGGGGCAAAAACTAACGCGGGGTTAGTTGTAACACATACTGTTTACATTGTTGCACAAGGTTGACCGTTTTGTTTGTCCGGTATTTTTTTTTTTTCATTTTGCCAAAAGACGATCTTCAGCAAATTATTGGAAATGTATAATGTTTTTCTATAGAGTTATTGATGAACGAGTGTTTTGGTGGCATGTAAGTACATTTTTTCATCATATGTTTTTTTTTGGTCTAAGTTGGGTGTGTAAGATATCAAATCCAATGCTATATCATATTAATCAGTGTCTTGTTGACTAAAACATATTGTTTTGAAATATGTCTGCAGCTCTTGGCCACTTTTTTGGTGGACCTTGAAAATATTTTGATCCAGCGGGGTTAATTGTAACGCTGTGTTACAACTAACCCCTCAGCACTTACGATATGAAAACGGCTAACGTTAGTGTAATTCTTGCCGTTGTTTTAAATAGGCTACACACGGATGATTGCTGGCTGCCAACAAAATAAATGTGCCTGTCTTATCAAAAAATTTTGAAACTGTAGTATGGTTATTACAGACTGGGTCACATTTAAAAAATTGTCATAATTGTGCTGCTTTTTCTCACATATTTAGA
Source organism: Paramisgurnus dabryanus (assembly GCF_030506205.2). Taxonomy (NCBI): domain Eukaryota; kingdom Metazoa; phylum Chordata; class Actinopteri; order Cypriniformes; family Cobitidae; genus Paramisgurnus; species Paramisgurnus dabryanus. The sequence goes on from NC_133353.1 coordinate 28,400,372, forward strand.
CATTTGTATCCATTTATAATTGAACTATTGTTAGAAAAGGGCTGGATGAATGAATACAGTGTTGATACCTGTCTACTATAGACAGATATATAAACAATATCCACTTCAAGTATATAGACAAAATAGTATTGAAATATTTGCCTGCAAAATTAATTTTAGCAAGTGTTACAACTAACCCCCCACCTATGGGGTAAGTTGTAACGTTTGCACTTCTGTCACGTTTGGTGTAATTGTCCAAGAATGGTAAGTGCTAGAAACAAACTTCAAATGTTCATTTGTAACAGAGATGTGTGCGTTGCTTGTGTAAAAATATAATTAATCAAAGTCAAATATATTTTGAATGATTGAGCCAAAACCAAAAAGTGTTAGGTTGTGCCCCGCTCTCCCTTATACATATCTGTGTGTACTGCCAACGTCTTGGGACCATTTCTGACAATTTTTTCTGAATTGCCAGTGTACATGCCAGACCAGTGTTTAGTGACCTCATGGTTTAGTTTTGCGATGCTAGAAATATAATAATGGCATAGATTTAAATGTATTTAATATCTTTCAACATTCATCTTTGGATTTTTTCTCAAATGTCAGTTTGATATTGTAATTACGGTATAGAAGCAAATCATCTAGCAGAATGATTTTAAAGGATGGTTTTTACACCACCCAAAAAAGCTTGTAAACAAACCGGAAAGCACTACAAAAGGTCGAGCTTTTCGAGTGCATCACCATTCACCTGTACTGTAAAGGTAAATCAAGCATGGGGCATTTCAAAGACTAATTGCCAGGTACATCTCAGCAGAAAGAAGTGTTTATGGGTAATCATCAGCAGGTGGGGTGCTTAATACGGCGGATGGGTGGCCAAAAAAACCCTCTCCATTTACCAGGCCATAAAAAATGACCCAAATAAATGCATCGTGTTCTGACTGAAAACCTCGCCGTTAAATGCATGCCTAGTTTTTCCCTTCGATCACCGATGGGAGATTTTAAAAAGATCTCTATAATGATCCAAAACACTAAACACAATGCCATGGGAATGACAACCATCAGTAGGTTCTTTTAAAACCTAAGTCCATTTATTATATCCTTTACAGCTAGAAATAAGATGCCACTTTTGATGTGTCTGGATGTCAGTATGACTTCATTGTACAGCTGTGATCTCAAAGGAACGCAAATACGACTTTAGCTTTCACTGTGAATGCAATAAGGCGTGTTAGCGAACTCTATTGTGATGAACGTCTACACCTAACAATTTCATTCATCTTATTTATACAGGTTTATCATTGTTTAACTCCAAGAACAATGATTGGATTCCTTTCTAATATTCCAACCTTTCTCCTTTAAGGCATTTCTAAAAAGCAAACGCAGATATTGTTGCTTATAGTCGTACCTGATGTATCTCCAGCCCTAATCAAAGAGCTGAATGCTTGAGTAAACAGTGTATTGTCAGAATAAAGACGCATTGTAGTTGCATTAACAAAATCAGACGTTAACTGTTGCGTGTGCGTACATTAAGGTATCATGGCTTCCTTCAAGACAAATTTTGTTCATGTAGAGTGAGCATAACACTAATTAGTAATTATTATATATTGAATAAATATCCTTGTTACTGTCCAAACAGCCTGAGGCTTTTTCTTACATGCTAACTGGAAGAAAGACAAAAAATTGTATTGTGATTTCATAGAGGGAAGAATAAGGATAATCCTAATTGATTTTCATTAAGTGTGCTGCTGCAGAGCCCATTACTGGCCTACTTTTCTACGTATGAATTAATCCCTTATCCCAGTTTTTATGGGAAAAAAATCCTAAGGATTGTCCCGGTAATTTATATGTTCAGCAATGTGATAAAAAAATAGATACTAATTGTATGTTGTTTTTATTGAAGAATGAATGTTACGTTATGTATTGTGACATCATCACGTCATGATGCCCATGTATATTTTATTGCATAATTTTTTTAATTTATCATTTATCACACATTGGCATTTTAAGTAGGGATGCACCGATAGGATTTTTTGGGCCGATACCGATTTAAACAGACAACTTCTGGCCGATACCGATATTAAATACTTGTATACAATACTATACAGCTGGTCTATAAGCATAAAATTATTTTTACTGAACATGGATTGGATCTAATTAACATTTAACTGACCAACATAATAAGAGAGGCACAAATTAAGCTAAAACTAATATAATAAGACAGCATGACAACCTTAAAAGGTGGTTTTTGCTATTCAGCATTTATTTTATTAACAACATTAACTCATTTTTTAAACATATAATGGATTTCTTTATGCAGTTAATTAATAAACAATCAGTATCGGCCTTTCTCGTGCTATTGCCGATATGCCGATGGTTTCAAATTCATCAAAAATCAAATTCATCAAAAATCGGCCAATAAATATCGGCGGCCGATACATCGGTGCATCACTAATTTTAAGCAGACTTTAAAACACTATAATATTTTCAAAAATATTTTTCACTAGAAGGGCACTGTTTAACCAGCAGTTTAACTAGCAGGCAAGATTTAAATACAATGTAATAAGCATACCTCTTATCAACTATAGGTGCGAACAACACAGATTTCTGCACAATTTTCTATACACAATGTAAATATAATGTCGTATTTGATTCAATTATATATTTCTGTTATACTTTTACCTTCATTTTATCTCAGCAAATTTGCTCTTTTAAACATTCCATTAAATAGCACCATGTTTTTTTTTCTTCATTTAATTCAGACACAAGCTCATGCATGAGCTGACAATTTCATCAAGGCTAACACCGTGACGCAACAACCCTTTCAAAAGGTCCTCTCCCCTCGGTGCATTTTAGGGGCATTTCCAGCTTTCCGGTCTTTTTTCTTCACAGAGTGGAAGAAAAAACAAACATAAGCCCTCTGACAAACTGGATGCGTTCGGCGAAGTTGCAGGAGAGAGCTGGAGTGGAGAGGAGGCAGATAGGATTGTTTGCTGTTAAGGCTGCTTCAGTTCAGTGCACTGATGTCTGAAGACCCCTATTCATTCTGCAGGCCAGAGGGGCCATGCGGGTCCGGGTAGGGTCCCGCAGGCACTGAGGCACGGGGCCAGGCCTGGTTCTCTCCGCACTGCCAACTCGCCTCAAACCCTGACCTAAAGGCCAGACGCGTCAGGAGGGAGCGGGAGAGCGAGAGCAATTTAGTCTCAGCGGCTACTCATTCATTCAAAAGCTTATCACAGGCAGGGCTCACCATTGTGTAATTATGTGTTAAGTTTAAGACCTCTGCAGTGAATTTCAGTAAAATCACCGCAGAGGAATGAATAAACACGCTGTTGAATAAGCAACCGGTTCAATCGGCGGATTGTTTTTGGAGGTTGCATAAATGAATAATTTCACAAGTCTTGCTAAATTGTTTTGAGTGCCTTGAGACAAAACAAAAACAGGAAAATTCTGAGATGTTTTAATGTGGAAATGGGACATATTTTATATATTTTTAAAGTTATACTATTTTAAGTTTAGCTATTGTTTTCTAAGCATTTGTCGACCACAATAAATGTACTATTTAAAGTCTTCATCTGTGCCATAAGACCCCTATACTGATTCTGTACTTACCATCTCAGTAATCTTCCCAACCGACCACACTCTGAACCTCTGAGATCTTCTAAAACCATTATATTTAGTTACCTCGCATTGTTTTCCTTATTTTTCTGTATAATCAACGGGCGGATCACGGTAATGGTTACGTGTCCTAACATAATTTCCACGTCCCAATACCATATTTGATTCTCAGCTCCGACAGTATTGTAAATGAATCCGGCATGACACATTGTCACATCGAGAGCCTCCCATTTTCACCGAGTACCGGGGGTCTCTTAAACACTGCCCACTCTTAGTGGCACATCCTTTTTCCTGAAGACCTCCAAGACCCCTTCAAGCATAAGAGCTTTTAGCTAGCCCGCGCTAATGTGTAGAATAATAGCTACTCCCTGAATCTTGATGGCCCCTGGAAGCTGACTGAATTTGTGCACAACAGCATCTACAGTGCAGTAATATTCCCCCTTTTCTATCTATTCTTGTGTGCCTCCACCCCTAATCTAGTCTTATTACATCTCTCCCCTTTCTATTCTTTTAGCCTCACATGGCCTTTCAATTTTAGCGTGATTAGCAAGGTGGAGGATATTATCTGTTCTGCTCGGAGACGTGATGAAATATTATGGAACAGGAGTAAAATTATGGGGCACTTTACAACTAGAGACAAAGAAACAAATTTGGTTGCCATATCAGCATAGATTTGGCTAAACAATCTCTAATATGGGATACACAACAGCTACTCAAGGTCTCTGTTTTTTGCATTTCCATACATTTGAGAACCGTTTCTCCTCCAGAGGTCAAGGTTCGGGTTCAGGTAGCAGGTCAACATCACCGTCCACACCACATTAGATATTGTTTATCTGTTGCCAGTCTATCCGCCTGATCCCTCTTTACCATCAGTCCCCAGGACGTCTGTAATCCACAGAAGTGACATATGAAGCCTGGTTCTTTCTCTGTTTTTTTTTTGGCCTTGTTTGTTGATATTGTATCTGAATTGCTAATTTATTTGGGTCCTTTGAATAAATGTATGCTTTAACCGCGGGATGGATTAAAGTTATACAAAGCCTCGCTCAGTCAGTTATGCAAACTGCAGCAGCTTACTATGGATGACTGACACAATTTGGAAAAAGCACATCCCAAACACATAGCAAGTGAAACAAGTTACATAGAATAGAAATGAACCGCTTTGTCAGCTGTATTTACGGTAGATGACCTTTAGACAAAACTACCCACAGAGAAGCATGGTGCCACAAAATAAGTAAATAAATCGATCAATTTGAAGTCATAAAAAGTGTGTTTCCACTGCAAGTATGTATGTAGCAAGTCATTGATTTTAATTTAAAAAAAGGGAAGCCCCACAAAACTATTACTGTATGCACTTTCTAATGTTTTACATTAATAAAACCCACGTTTTACCCTATAGTGAGATTGACTATTCAAACTCTAATTCTCTATTCAAATTCCTATACAGAATAAATGTATAGTGCAGATTAATGTAACAGATATAACTGTTTAGTGCAATGTTAAAACAAGCGACTATACTGAAACAAAAGTAAACCTGCATTACTATCGGAATTTAACTCATGTCTGTTCTAATACAACACAATACGCGCTGATAATATAGATTTAAATTATTAACATGTGTCGATTATTTCTTCATTGCTCAAAATCCTGATATGCTGTGTGAATAAACAGACTGGGAGAACAGGTGAACACTTTGCCTTTTGAATAAGTCGGCATCGTGAATCGGTGTATGAGATAGACAGATAGAATTACATTTTTGCGGTCTCATTGTAAATGCGTTGCCTTTCTTTTCCGCCTCCAGTTTTTAATGCACCAATAGCCCACCAAGTGCTAAATTATAAAAGAAAAATCAAATTAAGAGTTTCTATTATTCAGTATAATATTTAAGTGTGTCACTGAAACACATGCGAGTCTAAGACATTCAGTGAATCTGAGTGTCCACCAAAAAGGTGAACAACAGATCAGAGGTGGCAGTGTTAATAAACAGGTTTCCTCTACACCTAAGAGGCGTTTTCCTTCTCCAAACACTATTGCTGTAATGCTGTCATGTATTTTTCCACTAAGCTCGCACTCCGAGCATGCCTTTGGGAAAGATGCTCACGTAACCAAAAAGTTGGAACACCTGTTTTGGAAAAGAAATTCATTGCGACAAAATCCTGCCTTCCCAGTCATTTATTCACCCACAATAACATTTGCTTGCGACATGGAAACTGACTGAAAAACACGCCTTTCCTTTTGTCCCCGATTAAGGAAAAGAAAAGGGCTGTTGCTGTGAAAGGAAAGCCTATTCTAAACTTGAAGAAAGTTTTTTTTATCAAATAAAAAATATATCAATCAGCCAAAGCTTGGACAGGGTTTTAAAAGAGGAACATTGTCGTATAACACGGAAGAAAATAGTCGCACTCAGGTAACAATCTCGAGGGATGCATAGCCTATTATTAAAAATATGAATATCGTTGAAATTTAAAATAATGTAAAATTAATAATAATAATAATACATTTTATTAAAAATAATACATATTATTTTACCATTTAACAAAGCTTTTGAATTAGTTTGAACATTGTTCTAACAAAATTTAATAAACACGTTTTATCAACACTCTTAATATTAATCTCATTAATAAGTTAAACAGCTGGCTACTTTCATTTGCACTTAACGTCCAAACATGCTTTGGAATGATGTGCTTTGGAGGATTATGAAATTGCGGGATTTCTGGCATATTAAAAGGAATAAACGCCTGGTGTTGGTGTGTATCGCTTTTAATATTATAAAACGATTTCTTTAAAATAAATATATAGGTATTTTAATCATTACTCACGAAACTGCAGAGCCACATCCTTTTAAGATGCTATAACACCAAAAGCTGTAAGTTTAAGCCCCAAAGGGGGACTTTAAATTTATAGCACAAATAAGTAATGTTGTGATGGGTGCTTTGTTTATTATTTTTGAATGTTAACAACCAGACATAGCGACTATATGAAAAGTAGGTTAAGGCTTTGAGAAATCCGCCTACATGCAAGATACCTGATAGGACGGTGAGAATTTAACATTTGATTGGATAATGGCTCACAAAATAATGCGTCTAAATAACATAAATATGTATTTCTTTTTTATTTCGTTCTTATATAACGTGGATCTTTATTTCAAATCTATGAAAAAGTAAATATAGCCTATATAGTATATATTTCACACGTCTTAACATAATGTATCAGTAATTTTTTGTGCATTAATTACTTTGTCAAACCTCAACAAACTTTACAGAATAGAGTTTGTATTTAAAATATTAATGACATAAAACATTAGCTCGTTTGAGGTTATATTTTATAAACTCGTATGAATTATTGTTAATGCATTTCACACTTTTGATATATATATATATATATATATATATATATATATATATATATATATATATATATATATATATATATATATATATATGGTATAATTTCACAATACAAAACTAATGATTTTAGAGTTTGTCTCCGCAAAAACAATACAGAATTCTATTCAATTGTATTCAAATAAGCAAGTCAAATTAGTAAGAACGTCAACGCTTCAGTATTTCTTCATTAACAGTTGGCTGCGTCGTCGCCTGTTTCGTAGGAGGAGGGATCTAAAAGTACAAGCAAGGTCTTAAGTAGAAAGAAGCCCACAACCCAACAACCTTGGCATGCGAAACTATTTTCACGAACCCAGATTTTAACAAGCACGCACGAGGTCGAGGCTGCGGTCACTTCTTGGGATCCCGCACACCACACTTGATGAATGTTGTAAGTTGTGTTTTAGTTTTTAACATGGTGATGAAATATACCGTGCGCGTTATGGCTTCAATGATAAAATAATATAGTAACTTTTAAAAGTAGGTTCACTAGGCTACTCAAGTAATTACAATTTGTTGGATTTAATTCTCTAAGAAAAAAATGACCAAGTGCATTGCAAAGTTAGCAGTTAAGCAGTTTGGATATGAGTTAGGCCTATATTTCAAACGCATCACGCTGAGCTGCTAGACAGGCAATAAATGTTTATATCTCAATCAGCACAAACAACAATATCAGATGACAGCTAACTCGTCGGTGCTTTTGTACACGATATATAGAATAACAGGAATAAACCAAATCCACACAGAGAACACATATCGTTTAAAAAACGCGTATCCTTACAGAAATCCCACATCTTTTCTGATGCCACGAAAGGTTTCCGTATCACTCGCTTTTCGCTCGAGCGGAGTCTTCAAGCACGCCGCGCGCAACTTCGCTTGTTTTGTATTCCTGTAAATCCAGCGGAGTGCTCTTATTGGTAGGTGCGAGCGTTACATCACAGCGATTATGACGCGCCGTCTTCCTGCTTCCTTCAGCCGCGTCTTAAAGTGAATCTTGTTGGTGTGAGCGAGCGCGCGCTCTCAGCCTCCTCCTGGCCGCGTACGCTGAGACATACAGTTTTCATCTAGGGAGAGGAGCGGCGCACACGAGCTCATGCTCTGTCTCGCTCTCTTCGCTCTCGCTTGTCCTGAGAAATTACAATATTCATCACGGGGCGAGCAAGCCTCTCTATTCTCTCTGTTACACTGTCGTGAAGAAGCGCTATTCCCTCTCATCTTCAGAGTAAGTAACCTTGTGCTCACGTAGCTCCATATGCGCTGAGTTTTGTTCATTACAGATGACTTTTGATGTGATGCATCGCTTTATCTTTCGTGCTGCTCCGTTTCTACTTTTAAGCAGATGTTAAGTCTAACTTTATAAATTCGTGTCCTTTTGGATGAATTACATTGGTTGGTTTTTCTCAAACTGATCGTAAAGTAAGTATAGGTGCGCTCTTATAATGCCGCTTGGAGACTTTGGGGACGCATCGTGAAACGTTGTTTTCTGAACTTGGCGTTAATTCTCCGTAACTGTAAGGTATTTATTTTCGGGTTTTACATTTTTTTTGTATCTTTATTAGATTTATTTGCTTTTTGTTCATAATCTGTTGTTTTATACCACTGACTAATTTTCTTGCCATTTGCATAGATTCGCTTGCTGAATTTATCATTGGCTTATATACCGAGCCCTTACTTTTTACTGACAGCCCAGCCACTGACGCGTTACTTCATCATCGTTTTATGATGTTAAAGCCAGGCACATTAAACCCTTGCTTTCCCACAATGGTTTACGCAGTAAAATGAAGTCATATGTTTCAGGACAAAATTGCCGACGTATCTATTTTAGTGAAGTATGTTTAAGATAGTGTCAAAGTTTTCAGTATTATTCACGTTTGAGGCTATGCATCTCGGTTCCTCTAATAAAAACTGTAACTTGTTGTTGACCACCCAGATGTTCTGGGCTATTTAAAATGTGTGTATCTTTGGTTCACATAAATTTCTAGGCGAAGAACTTGGATAAGTTTAACTTTCTTTCCATACCAACTTTTGGTGTTAAGTTGAACACAGTTTAAATTTTAGGAGAGTAGAGGTGCGCGTAAGACGCGTTGGCTGGATAAGGTCAAAGACCCTTTAAATGGACTGATTTTGTGTCCTTGTTGTCTCAACTTATCTATTCAGGATCGGTATAAACGGTAGCTTTCCATATGTTTCTTAAATCTTAAATGTTAACTGTGTTAATATGTGCGTTTTGAGAACTAAATTAAGTTATATGCCATTTTTGATGTATGCAACATCATTTTACAAATGGTCTAAATATTTGGGAAAGATCAGTTGTCATGTGGCCTTACTGCTCAGTGTGATGACCACTATATTACTTGTTTTTATTTTATCTTGTAAATACTTGTACTTTTATTTATTTTCTCTATACTTTTGTATTTTTTTGTTTTGATGGGGTAGTCGCGTTGTTCTCTTTTGATATCTATTTAGCAAAATAGTGAGTGTACTGTGGTCTTGTTTAGTGCGATACTGTTTTTGAAGTGGGTTAAAAAAAGTACGTGTTTAATTTTTATTTATTTATTTATGTATATTTTATTCTAAATTAAATACTGTTTCATCCGATATGAGCGATAGCTAATGATGGATGAGTAAATTATGTATCACCCGTCAGCAAACTTGTAAAAATGTGCAGTTAGTTTTTAATACACACTCCGTATTGTCCACAAAAAAGGTTTTAGCTTTGAACTCATTCTAGCATAAACATATTTTTGGTGCAAAAAGATATATTTTATTGTTGTTGTGTTGTTTTATATTGCATTTCAACTGTATAACTAAAGGGTGATGTTTATTTCTCTGCTGTTGGTCAAGTTCACCACCAAAGTTACTAAGTGAACAAAGACTGCAAGTTGTCTGTGTGAGCACATGTGGGAAGAGTCTAGAAATGTCTGGCTAAACATAGCTGTATGATTTTTAAGTTTTTTCCTCCATTGGATTTAGATTGCAATTTTTACCTTAAATTCTGGCATGCAGTTATACACACTGATTTATGACTTAATTTTATGTATGCCCTATTTAGGATATATTCTTTACATTTAAAATTTTAAATGAATTTATTTATAAATCTCTCTCAACTTATTTAAGGAACTGTGTGTAGTTCTCAAAGGCATTAGGCTGTTTAAAATTGTATTTAAGATTGGGCACAAAAACTTATGTGTGTATATATCTATATATAAAGAATATTATTCATCAGTCCCTTTTTTTTGTTGGCTAGGTTCCCAGGGTTCTCGAGCTGTGTCCAGCTGACAGGCTTTCAAAGATGGCAAAATAACAGTTCCAGTGATGCCTGATCATGACAGCACAGCCCTCTTAAACAGACAAACCAAGAGAAGAAGAGTTGACATAGGAGTGAAGAGGACTGTTGGGCCAGCATCAGTGGTTTTTACCCGAGAAAAATCAAGCTTTTTTAGTGCCATGAATCCCCACGGTTCCGAGCATGATGTCGAGTGTTCAGTGGTGCAACACGCAGACAGCGAGAAGTCCAACGTACTCCGCAAACTACTGAAGAGGGCGAACTCTTACGAAGACTCTATGATGCCCTTTCCAGGGGCGACCATTATCTCTCAGCTTCTGAAAAATAATTTGACCAAAAACGGTGGCAGTGAGCCTAATTTCCAGGGGAGTGGCCTGTCGAGCACCGGTTCGGAGATCCAGCAGGAAGATGCTTGCAGCAACTCCTCGCGGGGTAGCCCCCAGGAGTGCCTTTCGCCGTTCAACAGGCCCTCCATGACCCAATTTGAAATGGAGAGGCTAACAGATGAGCATCTCAGGGCCAAACGAGCCCGGGTGGAGAACATCATCCGCGGGATGAGCCACTCTCCCAGCGTCACGCTTCGTGCGGGCGATAACGAGCGAGAGGGGATGGCCCAGCCCCCCAGTCCTCGTGAGAACTATCGGGAGAACAAGCGCAAACAGAAGCTGCCACAGCAGCAGCAACAGAGTTTCCAGCAGCTGGTGTCTGCCCGCAAAGAGCTGAAACACGAGGAACGGCGACAACTGAAACTCCAACTCGAAGACATGCAGAAACAGCTTCGGCAACTGCAGGAGAAATTCTATCAGATTTACGACAGCACCGACTCCGAGAACGACGAAGATGGGAACGTCTCCGAAGACAGCATGCGTTCTGACGGAATGGACAATCGAGCCCACGACTCTGTACCAGATCGCTCCGACAACGAGATGTCTGACATCGATCCTGGGCACTTCTTGGATCGAGCACGAGCGCTTATTCGCGAGCAGTCCATAATGACGGAGAGGGACAAACCCAAGCGCGACGGGTCGCGTGGAAAGAGCCAAGGACCAACCTCCATGCACGCAGAGGGTAAACAGTTAGCCGAGACGCTCAAGCAAGAGCTCAACACGGCAATGTCCCAGGTGGTGGACACAGTGGTAAAGGTCTTTGCTAAGCCCCCACGCCCAGTTCCTCAGGTTTTCCCACCCCTGCAGATGCCCCCCGACCGTTTCGCAGTCAATGGAGAAAACCCAAACTTCCATACTGCCAACCAGCGCTTGCAATGCTTCGGAGATGTCATCATTCCTAATCCACTGGACACTTTTGCTAGTATGCAGATGCCTAATTCAAATGACCAAACTGAGGCCCTGCCTTTAGTGGTGAGAAAGAGCTCCTCAGATCAGACTGGGTCTATGCCCACACCTGGGGGTCACCATCATCCCTCACTGCACCCCTCTCCTTTATCTTCCACAATGGGCTTTAGTCCTCCCTCCTTCCGCCATCCTTTTCCCCTTCCTCTTATGGGCTACCCATTCCAGAGCCCCTTAGGTCCCCCAACAGGGCATTACCCAGGAAAGGACAGGTCTTCTCCTGAATCTCTGGATCTGTCCAGAGAGTCCACAAGCCTACGGACCAAGATGACGTCCAACCACCTCAGCCACCATCGTTCCATCTCACCAACGCACCCGGGAAATGAAAGCCTGTCTTTGTCCCTCATTAAGTCAGAGTGTGGAGACCTTCAGGACATGTCTGATATCTCTCCGTATTCAGGAAGTACAATATCCTTTTACAAAAGTTGTTTCGATAAAAATATACTCCCATGCATGTGCTTCTTCTTTTCAGTTTTTAAACAGTTCTAGCAAGATTAAATATCTTTTATAATGCGTAAATGCTTACTTCTTACTGCTTACTTCTGGTAGTCCCAAGATTAAAAAGAACTCAGCCATTGGTGGCTTTTAATGGAGAAGTGCTAAAAAGGCCCCGCCGTGGCTAAGATACCTCCCATCTTCTCTGTTCTCACACTATCACAGGGAGACGCACAATAAAACCTCCTCTTTCATCAGAGCGCATGCAAGACTTTGTACATAAATGCTCAAAGCAAATCATATTTCAAAGCCGGGAAGTAAAAGGACAAGTGGGATCCTTTGCTTAGAGGCCTTAGAAAGTTGTGGTAAAATATTTGTTATGGTGAAAGATCCCTCAGTCGAGGAGTGGCTAGTTAAGGAGGATTTGTCTTATTCAGTGTCAGAAAGGGTGTTACTGCAGGATGAAATATGCCCATTGTGGAGCTTTATAATTAAAAACAAGTGTCCCCCTATATTTCTTTTTAATTTACATAATGCGCTACCTGAGAAACAACAAAGCTTATTTCTTACGGCTATAACCAGTTTGCTGTATAGGTGAAGGTACTGTTGTCTGTATTGTAGACTGGTGCGAACAGGTGTTTGGAGAGAGCTGCTTTTCTTCTCTTTCATCTTTTTAACCTTATGCCACATAGCTGCTAGATGTCTGATAAGATTCGAAAGTCAAAATGAACAACATGTACTAAAAAAACAAATATGCCAATGCCATTTCTATATCCACCCTTTTAGTGAAATAATCCTAATTTACTTAAATGTTAAGTACGCACTCTTCAGTCGAGCTTTTGAAAGCGCCTATTATTTCTGTAAGTATTCTTGTGCACCTGCACAGTTGAGACCTGAACAACAACATCTCAATATTTGCAAAATAGGGTGTTTAATCAAATATGAATTTCTATTCAAATTCTAGAAGAAACAAGCAGCCAATTATCTTCAGCCATGGGCAGAATGATCTTCCTTGTCACGTGCTCTCTTTGCATCTCAAGAAAAATAGCCTTGTTCTGTTTCCCCCATCATTTGCATATAGAGAGACCGAACAGCTCTGGCACAGGGTTGTTGTAAGAATGGGGTGGGGGTGGGCGGCAGGTGAAACCAGTTTGCATGTCTAATATAGTAGACGAGGACAGAGGTTCAGGGTTGCGCCAACTCCATGCTCAAGTGCTGAAGCAGCTATTGCACATCGATTCAGGTTTCATCAATTAAAAACCAAGCAAAAAGAAAAAAAAATGCGCTTTATGAAGATCACTTTACAAACTCGCATGCCAAATGGAAGACTTCGAAAGCACTTTCGCTGTTTGTAACACAAAACTCATATTCTGTATCTTTTTTTTTTTTAAAGATATCAAACGATTTTATTTTTAAATATATACACTGTTGTTTTTTTTTCTTAACAAGAAGCTGTAGCACATTTGTTGCTCTAATCTTTCATATTGCTGAACAGATGTCTAGCATTAATTTATGGATTTATCATCCCTATGTCCTTTTTCCTCCTTTATCTCCTTACACCTGGCTGCTGGATCACATTTCAGTAGTTATTGTCTCCCTTACATGCAACTCGCTTCATACAAAACCAAACCTAAAAAAGCCAGATGATGCACTGCGTCTATGGCGCTGTTGTTTATGTAGTTTCTCATTTGGCTATAAACCACAGCTGCCCCATTTTCTCCTCCCCTGAAATACTTCATATTCATGTTTGCATTATGGCCTTCATTGACGTTGACTGCGGACCGGCTTGTTTTACACCGTGGGGCCAGTGTTTACACGGCCTATTTTGTCATTTCGCATATTTACGTATCCTAGGAACAGCTGTATTTTTTCTAGGAAGCAGGGTTTACTTGTAGGAAACGTGCGTTTGTGAGTCATCACGTATTGTCCGCAAGATCTGAGAATGTTTGTTTTCTTTAAAAGTGAATGACTTGAATGTTAATGGCACGGAGTAATGAGATACCTGGGATTTATGAATCTTGTTAACAGAGCAGATAGAAGGTAGAATAGACCGATACGATCAGCGCCGTGTAAATACCGAGAAGAGATTGCACGACCGCAGATTTGCCGAAGCAATTCAGCAAAGACTTCTCCGCTGCAACTTTCTCCATTAAATGGAGCATTACGAAGTAAATAATGCTATAAAGGTGTTTACAGGTCCTCTTTACAGATGAAAGCGCAGCCCTCTCCAGCCAATCTATTTACTTCATTTCACAAAGATGCACTTTTGACAAGCGACCACACTGCCTGGGCTTTTAAATGAGCGTCGAGGCCCTTGAAAAATCCGACTTGTTGTGAAAAAGACAGCTTGACTTTCTGTTTCTATCTCTCCCTCTGTCATACACTGCTGTTATTTGCTGTATGCATTATGACAGATGGCAGAAAGGAGAGTAATGCTCTTTTGGTCTTCCCTATCAGCCTAATGGAGGTCACCGAGGGTTCTCCTCCTCTCCTCCTCTCTTGGCACAAGAACCATGTCAATCTGCATACGCCCCATTATTGCAGAAGCTAAACATCGCAAATACCACAAGCGGTACATTTTTTATCTTGAACGACATCATGCTGTCTCTTAACGTAAAGTACAAATTGTACCAGCAGGTAGCGTTAATATGTAATGAACTCAGGTTGTGGTACCTCAGCGAACGTGATCTGTGCATCCGTACCATGCTTTATAGAAGGTGGGGGTCTTAATTGACCTTGTGGGGGCCCACTGATTTAGCCCCACATGCATCTTCATTTTTGATAAATTATAAAGCCGTTAATTTGCAGAGGAAATGGCTGGGCCAGTCTGGAGCGCAGATGTGGCTAAAGCCGGCCTAACTGGCAGAGCGGGGGCCGTGCCAGGAGGCTCAGGGTGGAGGGCTGGGGGTTGGGGGGCTAATTGTAATGGGTAGATGGCTCTGGTTAGCCACGGTCTCTCCTGGGACGCCCCTCAGCTGCCCTCTGTTTACCAATCTAGAGGGCAATGCCACCTCCATATAAATAGCTTTTTTATTGGGATAAGCAGACGTTTATTGACTAGTGATGCTACATTGACTCTTTTAGTTGTTAGTATGAAGTCACTGGAAAAGGGAAATTGTTAAGGATATCTTTATGCTGTTCGCCTAGGTAGACTTACATTACTTAAGTTTATTTTTACAATATGAAGTAATTATTGAGTTTAAGTTGTGTTATCTATCCATGTCTGTATGTGATGACTAAATATTTATTATCCTTGACTTCCGAATTTCCAAATCCAAGAGGGTCTTTCTCCAAACCATCTGAAGAAGGCCAAACTGATGTTCTTCTACACACGCTACCCCAGCTCCAACATGCTGAAGATGTTCTTCTCAGACGTGAAGGTGAGCTCGCCGTTGACCGTTAACTATGTCGTGTAAAGTTGCGCCGTCCCACTAGTCCAGATGGGTCCCAAACAGACGGCCAACTCCCTCCACCCCACCCCCCAATTAAAATAACTGGCCTTAATCTCCTCGAAGAGAACAACACGACATAGCACAAGACCCACTTTCCCTTTCAATCACTTACGCTTTCGTTTAAATACAGATCATGAGATTATAGCGTATCTTACGGCCTATTTTTGTGATGTCATTACTACTTGTGGCCTTTAGACGACTATCCTTTGGTTAACTTGTTGGAGTGATAAGTTTACAACCAAAACTCCCAACAGTGGGAAAGGGAGGAAGAGGGCTGATAAAAGCTGAGAAAATTAGAGGTTGGACTGAAACGAACAAACGAAAGTAGGAGGGGGCGGAAGGGGGCAACAAACAAAATGGAGCACAACAACACAAACAAAACAATGGCTCCGATTGTCTTTTATTTACAACTTAATTTGTTGTTGATGCGTCATACAGGGAGCATACGGAGGAGAAATAATGTGACAGATTCAGGCCACATTATTTAAATGAGGAGAGCAGGCTCCTCTCACTCCCAGCTGCCCCTGTGCTGGATCCAGGGTGACCACCTTATCCTCACACACATGCTTCTGTTGCATCCATCTAAATCTGCCAACAGCTTAATACGCATGAGAACGCACTCACTGTTAGTGCACTGTAAGCTCTTAGAGTACTTAATAGGTACTGATATAATTTAATAGAAAAATGTCATTTGAATATACTGTAGTATTTAAAGAATTCAGATGTATTTGTACTGAGATTCTCCTGTGAGTCCTTCATTCAAAAGATTTAGTCAACTCAGATTTCAAAGAAACATTTCTTTTCCCGTACCTTTATTTCGAGACGCTTTTCAAAAGTTAATCAAAGCTTTAAATTAAAGACGCCCCAATTACGGTCTCCCTTTAGACAAGGCTGTGAAATTTTCAACACATTAAATTAACATTTTGCGAAACAAGGTCAGCGTGTTGGGAGAGATGGTTTTAGAGGGCTGCTTAAACAGAAGTGAACAATGGGTGGCATGTGTTTGTTGGATCAACTAGTACATATGTAAGGGAATTAAGCATAAATTAGTGACTAATTATGGCTGTATAAGCCTATGAAAGTTATAGGAATTAGTGATTAAAACATTCAGGCATTATAATGATGGGATCTAAATAGGAAGTAACGACTGTGGGAAATAGGTTGATTTGACAATTGCTTTTTTACAGAATTGTTTTTTTTATAAACGGATGATTAAAAATTCAACTAGCGTGACTGTAAAGTAAAGTAAAGTAATATAATGTTATTAAAGTAATGTTAAATAGATTTAAGTATTAAATAAACATTTTATGAAATATACTTTATGGGCTAAAATAAAAATATTTGTTATAACAATAACATATATATATATATATATATATATATATATGTATTTATATTTATATTTATATTTATTTTAATTTATTTATTTAAATAGGATAGCATTAGAAATTTAAAGATAAATAGTAATTAAACATATGAAATTAAATCAATTATATGTTTAAACTTAATTAGGCAAGTCAAGTTTTTAAGTTTTGATTTGTGATAAGTTGACATAAATAAACAAATTAAGTTAAACAATTTCAATTAGTTTTTTTAAGTTAAAGTAACACAAAAATATATGTGGATGTGATATTATTTTTACAGTGTATGTGTGTTTCATGTAACAGTTAAAGTTCACCCAAAAATCATTTTCTCATCCTCATGTTGCTCTAAACCTGTATGAATTTCTTTTTTTACAATACAAAACAAGATATCTTGATAAATGATGGTAAGCACACAACAGATAGTGACCATTGACTTCCATAGTAGGAAAAACAAATACGATGGAATTCATCGAGTACCGGCAACTGTGTGCTTACCATCATTTATTAAAATATCTTCTTCATCATTTATCACAATAATTCCATTATATTTGTTTTCCTACTATGGAAGTCAACGTTCACAATCAGCTGTGTGCTTACCATCCTTTATCAAAATACAGTATATATTTGTGTGTTCATCAGAAAAAATACATTCATACAAAACACGAGGATGAAAAAATGATGGCAGAATTTTTATTTTTGGGTGAATTATCCCTTCAAGGTATTTGTACATAGTGAGACAGTCGAAAAGAATTTAAGATGAAATCAAACTAACCATCCCATATAAATATGAGGATTGCTGTGATAGTTAATAGCTCATTCAGGAAGAGGAAGCTGCTTCTTACGGGTAGTTTCGACAACAACGAGAACATTTCCCAGTTATGACTTCACAGATTCAGAAATTAATACAACCTCCTTTCACAGGAAAAGCAACAGGAAACTGTCACAATCCCATCAATTGTGTTCTTATGTAACACATAATACCTTAGACTCCCCTCAATATCTCTTTCTGTGTTTTTTTTACTGTTAATATTATCTTTTATCATGCAGAACACAGAGATGTGATTTACTGCCGAACTACCTTGTTTATCCTTTACGTCCCCTGTATTTCTTCACAATTGAATTATTGCAAATCTGATACGGCATATTCGCATCACCTGGTGGTCTATTGTTCTGGTTACAGTAGCCTTTGAGCTATATAAGAGAGAGGTGAAAGGTTAAAGCGTGCATTAGCAGGAAGATGGTGCGACACTGATTATGAGCAGTCAAACCGAGTCACACAGTTAGGGTCAAGTTGTATACATTTCAATCGGACAGCTCCGGTAAGGTCAGGGAAATTATTTCAACCACCCAGACTTTCTCACCCGGCCCTTTAAAACAAGAGAGCGTACCGTATACCATTAACAGCCAAATATCAAGTAACCTACAAAGCACTTAGCTTACTTCCCTCTATAGAGCTAAACTTTTCCCAGATTCACAGTGTTAAGTGCACGCCGTGCGAGGGAGGGGGACTTAAAATGTATAGAACTGGGTATAAGTAGCATCCCCACCAAAATGCCCGTATTGTCCATGGCTAGCATGGGAAACGTGGAGAGTGACGGGTCAAGTCTTCCCCCGTGTCTTGGAAAGAGGGATCTCTGTCACCAGAGGAATAATCTTTCACAGGCCCGTAAGCAAGAGTGTGTGAAACGCTCTCGCCCGTACTTACACCCTTGTTCAGAGTCAACCGCTGCCGGGACACATTAGAGGCGTCAGACTGATTTGTTTTATGAATCTTTTGAGCGTGCTCAGTGAATATGTAAGGTTTTTAGTGGGGGATTGAGAAAAACAGGATGAGGTGTCCCATGGGTAACTCAGCAGTGGA